>NC_054708.1:25876204-25878165 GCF_016097555.1 Gigantopelta aegis | reverse complement strand
TTTATCTTGCAAACAAGTTATTTAAAAATGTATCTAACGAGCAAAAGCAAGTTGGATACGTTTTTAAATAACGAGTTGTAAGATAAATGGTATCTAACAAACAAAAAAGTAGTAATATATTTCTTACATATCCTCAAAACCAAGTTTTAAATAAATATAAAAAAGCACAGTCGAAATTGAATGCTCTGTGATGCATAAGTTAACGACAAGCGCTAGGACCGTAAATGGGTTTTAGTTGGAAAAGACGTTTAAAAATTATTTTAAACCTGGGTTTTTAAGATTTGTATGAAATAGAATACTACATTCGTGTCCGTTATGCTAGGCTTAGACTATCAATTGGACGACTGCGTTCCCCAACTCCCGACTTACGACGCGTGCATTCAGATTAACAACTAAAGCTGTTTCCTAACCGGACGCGAGCGATGCGAGCGATTAGTTTAGAAATCATTGATTTCAATCGCCGTATCATAACCGCGTCTGGTTAGCATACAGCTTAATGGGTAGACGACGAGAATCGAGTTGCAAGAGTGCTCAGACTAGAAACTGGACATATAACTGGAAATAAGTTGAAATGAAATGAATAATGAACAAATGTAGCTGGTTTCCTCTCTAAGATTATATGGCAAAATTACCATATGTTTGACATCCAAGAGCCGATGATTAATAAATTAATATGCTCCATTGGTGTCGTTAAACAAAATCTTAACTTTGTTTCATAACTTTAATACATATCGAAACATTCTCACTAATAACGGATAACGGATATTATTAAATGCTTTGATGCAACACGTTTTGTCGCCATAAAAAGATATTAAATAGGTAAACAAGTGGAAGGACCCAGGAAGCGCTGATATGGTATAAATTATGATTGCTTTGGGTCGGTTAATTTTTAGTTATTTACCATAAAAAAAAAAGCGAAAATAGTGAAATATGGCACTATGGTAATGCACGTATAAATGGCGTGCAAAATGTTTAAAATAACCACCACTAAACACATATTTCGAACCGCCATTGATAAATGCAAATAATATAGTCTGCCCTGTGCAGAGTAACTGACGATGTCAGATACTGTGGCCAGGACAGGCGTGCATGAACCTTAAATGGATATGGGCACGCAAATGAGATACGTAAATAAAAAAGTTAAAGATTGTTTTGTTTAACAACACCACTAGAACAAATTGATTTATTAATCATCGGCTATTTGGTAATTCTGACATAGTCTTAGAGAGGAAACCCGCTACATTTTCCCATTAGTAGCAAGGAATCTTTTATATGCACTTTCCCACAGGCAGGACAGCACATACTACGGCTTTTTATATACCAGTTGTGGTGCACTGGTTGGGTTCAATTAGCTCAGTCGGTTGAGTGCTCGCTTAAGATGCTTGCATCGCAGGATCGGACCACATCGGTGTATCCATTCAATTGATTGTTTTTTTCTCGTTCCAACCAGTGCACCACAAATGGACAGTAAAGTTTGTTTTTTATTTAACGACGACACTAGAGCACATTGGTTTTTTATATATTATCATCGGCTATTGGACGTCAAACCTATGGTCATTGTGACACTGTTTTTTATAGAGGAAACCCACTGTCGCGACATAGGTTACTCTTTTACGACAGGCAGCAAGGGATCTTTTATTTGCGCTTCCCACAGGCAGGATAGCACAAACCATGGCCTTTGTTGAACCAGTTATGGATCACTGGTCAGTGCAAGTGGTTTTACACCTACCCGGTGAGCCTTGCGGAGCACTCACTCAGGGTTTGGAGTCGGTATCTGGATTAAAAATCCCATGCCTCGACTGGTATCCGAACCCAGTACCTACCAGCCTGTAGACCGATGGCCTAACCACGACGCCACCGAGGCCGATCACAACTGGAAAAGGCCGTGGTATGTGTTTTCCTGTCTGTGGGAAAGTGCATATAAAAAATCCCTTGCTGTATTAAGAAAAATGTAGCGGGTT
>NC_054708.1:25753704-25868704 GCF_016097555.1 Gigantopelta aegis | reverse complement strand
ACGACACCACTCTAGCACATTGATTTATTAATCATCAGCTATTTGATGTCAAACATTTGGTAATTCTGACATATAGTCTTAGAGAGGAAACCCGCTTCATTTTTCCATTAGTAGCAAGTGATCTTTTATATGCACCATCCCACATGCAGGACACCACATACCGCGACATTTGATATACCAGTCGTGGTGCACTGCCTGGAACGATAAATTCCCCAATGGGCCCACCGACGACGACAAAGACAATCACAAGATTATTGATGTTAGTGGACAGAATGCTATGGAAATAGAAAGCACAAGCGTACGAGACAGGGGTGTGTGTAGGATGTGAGAACACCCCACCCATCCCGTCCCCAGGGCTGGAACAAATAATACAATTTGAGCAAAAAAGATATTCGGGTAAAATGAGCTTGCCTGAAACCTTTTCTCCATGTATGTCCATTATTCTACTCACAATATTAGTTTAATACATGTAAAAATGCGCAGTGATTCGTTTGCAAGTCTATATAGCTTTTTTTTAATCCGGGCAAAAGTCAGTCTGCCCACTACAAAAATGATACACCTATGACAGAAAATGCACCACTTCATGGGCTACTCTTTTCGATTAGCTGCAAGGGATCTTTTATATGCACATTCCCACAGACAGGATAGTACGTACCACGGCTTTTGTTACACCAGTTGTGGAGCACTGGCTGGAACGAGAATTAGCCCAGTGGGTCCATCGACGGAGATCGATCCTAGACAGTTGGTATCTGATAAATTTACTTTGTACCTGATGCATTTACTGTACTTAATATATACTGAATTTACTTGATAGCTGATGTATTTACTTGATATGTGATGGATTTGCTTGGTACCAGATGTGTGTACTTGCTATCTGATTTATGTACTTGATATCTGATGGATTAACTTGGTATGCGATGTATGTACTTGCTATCTTATAGATTGACTTGATATCTGATGGGTTTACTTGATATCTGATGGGCTGACTTGATATCTGATATCTGATGTATTTATGTTATATCTGATGTATGTACTTGATATCTGATGTATTTACGTTATATCTGATGTATGTACTTGCTATCTTGTGTATTTACTTGATTTCTGATGTATTTACTTGATATCTGATGGGTTTACTTGGTATGTGATGTATTTACTATCTATCTGATGGATTTACTTGGTATCTGATGAACTTACTTGTGTATGTATTAAACTAATCGATGTGTTTTTTCGCTAGCTTTGACAGGCACTGCGCTACCTGCGACAAGTCAGATGTACGTACGTTTGATCGGGGGACCCAATGCCTATGAGGGAACGGTGGAGATTTACCACGCAGGACGCTGGGGCGCCATCTGTGACGATCACTGGACAGGGGAGGACGCAGGTGTCGTGTGCGGCATGCTGGGATACTCAAGGTAAGACATTTGGAAAACAAAATAAAGGAATATCCCAGCATATTTACAACTGCGGCTGTAAAGTGTTTTTGGCGCGGCGCAGGCATTGTTGCCAACCCACAAATACCCTCCCTCCCCCCCCCGAAAAAAGAAAGAAAAGAAAACAGACCCTCCCCCCCCAAAAAAAAAAAAAACCCCAACCCACCTAACATCGCCGCTCACATGGAAACTGTTATTGATATCCACAGAATCGATTAATGGTGTATACATACGTTTTTCACATTGCGCACCCGCAGCACTCCCGCGCTGCGCCAAAAACCGCGCACTTGAAAAAAACAACTAACCTATAATCACTACAATACTTGTTCTAGAGAGTGAGAAAAGAACGCGCTGCATTTCCATTAATTAGCAGCAAGAGATACTTTATAGGCACTGTCCCACAGACAAGATAGTACTTACCACGGCCTTTCTAATACCAGTTGTGGAGCACTGGCTGGAATGAGAAATACTACAGAGTGTAGAACACTAAATCCCCCCCCCCCAATGTCTATCTTTGTTGAGGCATCGCTCCCACAAAAGACTGATTGTAGTTTAGTGGTAGAGCCCATGTCCACCAGTTTCTATGAAATGTCTTGGTATGTACTGCGCTGTCTATGGTAAATTGCACATAAGGAGCATGTAAATGATCGATTGCAATATGTTCGGTAGGTGTAGCCTGTGTTCTCTCTAACATGTGTCCAAATAACTATATGATAGACACCATATAGTAGTAGTTTAAAATGTGTTTATTTTATTTTATTTTATTTTATTTTATTTCATTTTATTTTAATTTATTTTTAAATATTCCTTTTCTTTCTTTCTTTTCTATCCCACGATCCACCGTAGTAATAGCAGCAGTAGTAGTGGTATTAGTAGCAGCAGTAGTAATAGTAAAACGATGATGATGATGATGATGATGATGATGATACTGATGTTGATGATGATGGCAATGATGATGATTATCATTATTATTTTATTTATTCTGTTCCTCTAGGTAAAAAATATAGTTATGTTAAATAATATCTTCATTGCTCATCTCCCCTTTTTTGTTTTTAATTTACCTCAGAACGGGTTCTGGCGCTATTGGGAGGAGTTACTACCGACCAAGCGGTGCCAGTCGTATCTGGCTGGACGAGGTGACGTGTACGGGTAACGAGCCCAATCTCTCCAGCTGCAGACACAACTCCTGGGGGGTGACCGACTGCAGCCACAGGGAGGACGCAGGGGTGCTGTGTGAGGCAGGTGGGTGTCTTGTTTACCGTAAATACCCGAGTACAAGCCGAGGTCGCGGGTTTCCTTTCTAAAACTATATCTCAGAATTACCAAATGTTTGACATCCAGTAGCCGATGATTAATAAATCTGTGTGCTTTAGTGATGCCGTTAAACAAACAAACAAACAAACAAACAAACAAACAAACTTTCACTTGGATGCTCTTCAATACCCAAAAGGTATTTTAAAACCCCCAACTTCTGTTAGTTGGGGAATGCTATGATAATAAAAGCAACACCAGTCAACTATATAACTGATAAACATATATACATCAGTGAGCTTCTAATATACCGGTAAATACCCTTTTCTCTTTAGGATGTGGGACAGAGCTCTCAGGTCAGGTCAGGTCAGGTCAGAGTGTTTAACGAGCACATTCAGAACAAGCTGTTGTAGCGCACACCTGTTCTGGGCTCCTCCGTCCAGGGGGGCTGCACTGGCATGTTCACGGCAGCACCAGCAGTCCGACAGGGGCCGGTAACAGGCGGAGGGTGGTATGGTGCTATGGAATTTGATTAAGCCAAAAAGAATTGGTTCGCATTTTTGAGAAAAAAATTAGGCGCAATTCTGAACGGTCCGCTAAAGAAGGGAGCTACGTATAGTTTTGGAAGATTAGTAAGCTGAGAGTAGCTCGTTTCACAGAGCTATCCCATGAAACACAGCTATATGATTCCGCTTATCGGAGGGGAGCTAACTTTATTGTTATGCTTATAAAAGTTGTCTGTTAAGCTATAGTGTCAATCTGTATTTAACACTCGAGGCAAACACAAAATATATGATAGGTTAGTTTATTTATGATACCACCCCTGCCTAGGATCGATCTTCCCAAACTGAGTCTCCCATCACTTCCTTAGCCAAGGAACACCCAGTACCTATGTTTAGTATTAATTTGAAATAACTGAAATAATATATATACTAGACAAACACATGTGAATATTCTTTTTGACCCAGTGTTTTCAAATTTAGCTGTTGAATTTTTATATTGCTGTTGATCATAAAATGTGTTTTGCATTTACCGTAGTTTGACACCCAGTAGCCGATGTATTTTTTCGTGCTGAGGTGTCGTTAAACATTCATTCATTCAAATTTTGTTTGAGGATTGGAAGAACAGAAATATAATTCCATATTAAATATAGAATACTAAACGAGCTTGCCTGTTATACCATTTTTATGAAATTAGTGAACAGTTTTTCGCTCGTCAGATATCAACACTTTTCACGAGTTTCATAAAAATGGTATGACAGGCAAGCTAGTTTAGTATTATATTTATTACAAACCAACTTCAAACAAGCCGCAATGCAGAAGTAAGCAGATGTTGAGACCTACTATGCGTTATTTTTCTACGAATTGAGTCAGCAAGAGATCTACGTCACGCTCGCGTCACGCCAATATTACACTAATTAGATATTGAGTGATTGTTATGACATGAGCAATAGCTTACACTGGTGGGTAATAAATGATTAGGCTATAGGCAAAAATCTATGTTGAGCTAATTTGACAAGAAATGTATGCACTTGGAATATACATTTATACAATCATACACTAAGTAAGGAATTATAAATATAATTGTAACTTGTATATTGACCTAAAGCATGATACAATGGTTGTCATTTCAGGATAGTCACTTTATTATAAGATCATTTCGTTTTGTTCCTTACTCGCTAAATGCCATAGCAAATAAAATTAATTCATAATACTGAGTGCATTCGTTTTAAAAGACCTCCCCCATATATTAATAATAAAACTGTAATATTTCAGTTTCTGTCGAAAACGACATGATCTTTTTGGTTGACGCTGGTTTGGGTGGCGTCATATTCCGCATGAACCTTCTGACGCAAAGTTACGTGATGCTGCCCATGAACCCTATCTACTCGCCCACGTCAATCGATTACGACCCGATTCAGGGCAGAGTCTACTTCGTCGATCCCAAACTTAACCAGATTCTTAGCGTCCACTTTGACGGCACTGACGTCAGAGAGTTAAAACAGCTGACAGCAGGTATTTGCAGTGGCTCTTTTATAGTGTTATGCAGTTTTATGTTATTGCTGGATTTTGTTTTAATGTTACTGCTGTTTTATAATGTTATTTCTGAATTATGCTATTTTTGTTTTATAATGTTACCGCTGTTTTATAATGTCACTACTGGATTATCTGAATTATGCTATTTCTGTTTTATAATGTTACACTTTTCTATAATGTTATTACTGGGTTATGTTATTGCTATTTTGTAATGTTATTGCTGTTTTAAAATGTCATTGCTTTTTTATAATATCACAACTTTTTTTTACTATTGCTGTTTTCTAATGTTAACACTAGCTTGAAATGTTAGTACTGCTTTTATCATATTACTGCTATTTAAGAATGCTAATTGTGTCACTGCTAATCTGTAATCTTGCGTCTGTTTTATAACAGTACTGCTATTTCTTCGTCTTCTTCTTGTGATTATTAAATTATTATTTATTTATTATATCTTGTTAAGTGTTGGGCTCGCCGAATATGTCGGTAGCCTAGTATTTATAATTTAAATATCATACATTAATACAATTAGGCCTATACCGGTTATCCGTGAATATTTAAAACTTATAAAAAAGACAGACACATTAAGATTAAAACAAAATACAACCATAGCTTCAATTTCAGACACCGATGAATTAAGCATCTTGTTTTATTGAAGAGTAACTGGACGTGAAACCAAAAAGAAATGTAACACAGTTCGGACATCTGGTAGTCCAGGGTTACCACTGAGACCAAGCTCTGTTTTGCAATACTAAAATATGCCAATTAATTGGGAGACAAGATTGGGACTATAGACCTTTGGTTCATGACTGACTGTTCAAATCTGTTTTTCAGATTCTGACTTAGAAAAAATTGAGGTTGATCCACTAAACCGACTGCTGTTCGTATCCGACGACGGCACCAACACCATTTCCATGATGAAACTGGACGGCACGGGGTACAAGACCATCATAAACAGTCAGCTTGACAAACCGCGCGAGATCGTGTTGGACCCAAAACAGCAGTACGTATATCTTAAAGGGGAAAATCAGCCGACTGAATTGAGAACGAAAATGTATTATTATTGACATGAGAGAAGCCCTTAATATTTCAGTCATACAAAATGCTCTGTTAAATGGAAATACTTACATGTGGTAGTTTTGCATGGAATGATGTGCCTTTTGTACGTGTTAAAACATATACATTAAAAGCACACAATAAGGATAACATGGGAAGGGTAGGTTTTTATTCCCGACAACATAATATACTATGCATGTACCGGTTTCTAGAAAACAATAATTGAGAAAATGGGAGAGTATACATAAGATCGAAATATCCATCTGTGATGAAAGCGATAGAGAGAAGGACCATCAACATTTTTTTAAATGTGAAAATTGTAAATTTTTATTGACCAAAAATATACTTTAATATACCTCGATGTTTAAGAAAAGCTATCACTCTAGCTACACATCAGGTTATTTGAAAGAGAGTAATTTTAGATTCACTTACCTACTATAGAAGGATTACATATCGGTGCTCAAAATGGCTCCCAATAATCTAAGTTAAGGGAGCAATTAATAACTCTTCTCGATGCTACTATCTATTTGTCACTATAAATATACACAAGAGCGACTGGTAAAGCTAGATAAAAAAGTTTGTTTTGTTTAACGACACCACTAGAGCATATTGATTTATTAATCATCGGCTATTGGATGTCAAAGACTGGTAAAGCATACCCAATTATTGGATATTGAATATTTAAAAACACAAAGTGTCAATTGACCGAAAACGATGGAGAGAAGTAGAAACATAAACATTCAAAAGAACAGTAGGAGAGAATGCGAATGATAGATTTTATTGCCGACAAAATATTACATACTTAAATGCTAATACTTACATCTATTATATAACATTTAGTGAAATATCTTTAAAATATCTGTGAAATAAAAGTGTTATCAGTCGCTCTGTAACGATAACACATTTTAAAGTTTCACAATTTTACTCAAAACATGTGTTATCGTCACTGTAGAAAGTGCTATCTTCACTGTAAGATTTATATCTCATCTCGTGAAGTTTGCAATCATATCACACTCGTCGCGTAAGAGCGACTCATGAGATATGATTGCAAATTCACTCGATGAGATATAAATCATATTTGACAAAAAACCCATGAAATATCCTCTAAACATATATCTGTTTTCAGAATGATTTACTGGAGCGATTGGGGCAGAACACCAAAGATCGAAAGATCCAAATATGATGGCAGCAACAGACAAACCATTGTGTCTACTGGTCTGAAGTGGCCCAATGGAATGGCTATGGATTATGTGGGTAAGAATTAGTACTAACACAAGATCTGCATATTATACAGAGAATAGGTCTTGCAGTTAACAAATATTATGGTATGATGATATGGATATGTTGATGCACTTAACGCATAATCAACTAAAGTTCATAAATAGAGATAAAATAGAGCGTATATGCAGCTTGCCCAGGACACCGGCCTCGTTGGCGCAGTGGTTAAGCCATCAGACTAGACAGGCTGGTATGTACAGGGTTCGCAAACCGGTACCGGCTCCAAACCAGAGCGAGCTCTTAAGGGTTCAATGGGTAGGTGTAAGGCCACTGCACCCTCTTCTCTCCCACTAACCAACTAACCCACTGTCCTGGACAAAGAGCCCAAAAAGCAGAGGTGTGTTCCCAGGATAGCGTGCCTGAACCTTAACTGGATATAAACACGAAAATAAGTTGATGTGACGGTACATGCTCTTAATTTTGTTTTCGCCTGTGGCGATATTAATTGTTTTAGAGGGCCGTGTGCAGTTCCAATATGCACTTAAGCCCAGGTGGGCACTTTGTTACGTAATACCTCTGCGCGACGGTCGTCGAGCTCTTTCAATACACACCCAGACAAGGTGCGGAGGCCATGTGGCCAGTAGTTACGTAATAACTCCGGTGGTGCTGTTTATGACCAGGGGATTGCTCGCGGAATGGCGACAGCCATTCTGGTCTTCTAAGAGAAAAACGCGTCTCTGGGAGTTGGGGAAATATCTCATGATACGTGAGGTACCGCGTTGTGCCCCCAGGCGATATTCGGTTTTTATGATAAATAGCTAGGGTTTTAGAGACATCGGGGAGAAACATATTGGAAGGCTTCCAGGGAGCGCGTCCGTTTGGACTTGGTAATTATACATTTTCTGCTCTGTTGTATAACCTTGATGTGATTGATGTGACCTTAAATATTTTAATACTGTATTATACCAATATTATTTAGACGGTGCTGCCGGTCATCTGACGCAGTAAACTGTAGGCTCACTGTTCTAATATATATATAAGGCTTATCCAGTCATCCTAGAGGACCTAGGTAAAATGTAGGTTATTGTCTTTATTGTGATAGGTACCAGTATTAATTCTGTATTACAAGGTTACTGAATGAGTAGTTAAGGGTTAATTAAAAATTAACCAGTTAGGAATAGAGTTGTAATTCCTTTATTAATTAAGTTCCCCTGGAAGCGTTTCTCAATTATCACACGTGTGGGTGTTGTGTCACGGTGAAGTGATTAGCATATTGTGTAAACTAGACACCTAGAGATTAACTAATTAAGTGATCAGTTCTGGGTTGTTATTATTTGTTGTTGTTAATTAACTACTGCGGCAGTACATTTGTCAGCGTAGGTTAATACAGATTCCAAAGTGTATTGTGTTTTTGTTGTGTTTTCTAGTGAACTAAACGTGCTATAATAATATATACTTTATATAAGATCTTATCTCTGATCATTCCCTAGACGAGCCAAGCGGGTATAACTGCCTGTTACAGAGAGATCTAATAGATATACAGTTAGGAGAGATATTTGGTCTATCGTGTTTCATTCAGTTACGGGTATTATAGGATCCCCGTGCCAGTTGAACTGAAAGTTGAAATGAAATTGCCGAGGACAAAAATACCATCCACGCCACTAGTTTGTTTCAAAAATTGATAATAATGAGAAAAAGAAAGCGAAATTAAATGATTATTAAATGACTTGACGCTAAACGTTCCAGACATGACCATAATGGACAAACGGTCTAGTATTGCCAGATATTAATAAAACTGGTTTTGTTTTGATTCGTCTCATTAGTGGTTCCTGATAAGCGGTTTGATGTTGGTGTTAATAAAGTCTCATCCTGAAAGGCTCACGTAGATCAGTGCCGATCTGGGATTTTACTTTCAAGACCATCCATCCGTCCGTCCGTCCGTCCGTCCGTCCATCCCAAAGGCGTAGCGCCCATTACACACAGTACGCACGTGCTTAATGCCTCCCCCCACCACCAAAAAAAAAAAAAAAAAAAAAAAAAAATCCGGGAATAGGTCGAGGCTGTCTGTAATTGTTCTATAAAATATACTCTTCCTTTTTTCTGTAATTACGTTTCCCCAATAAAGCGACGTGCTTAATGCTATAATTTTTCAGCTTACGCCCCATCCATACCTAATGCATGCATCTCTATCTCATATGTTTACCTATCATTACACGTATATCTAAAACAATTCTGTTTAAAATGTACTTCGAAATCTGAAATACTTTTAACACAAACAAAACAACAACAAACAAACAAACAAAAAAATTAAACAACCCCCCCCCCCCCCCCCCCAAGTCTACCGATGCATTCTGTTTGTCTTTAGCTCACAAGCTGTACTTCACCGACGGCGGCACCAACAACATCGAAGTGGTCGACCTGAACGGAGGTAACCGTCGCCTGGTCCTACAGAACGACGCGTCTCACATGTATTCACTACAGGTGTTCGGAAAATACCTCTACTACACAGACTGGAACACACAGTGAGTCAGGTTATATCGGGAGGGGAGGGAAGGGGGAGGTAACCGCTGCCTGGTCCTACAGAACGACGCCTCTCACATGTATCGTATTTAATTTTGGACTGTCCTTCTAAAATGCTCCGAATTATATAAATATTCGACCGAGCAGTCAATTCTTTTTTATTTTTGGCTTGTAACCTTTTTTTTTTTTTTTTTTTATCTATTAATTTCTTTACTAATTGCTATTTTCAAATTTCTGCCCAGTTTCAAACACCCCCCCCCCCCCCCCCCCCCCCCCAACACTTCCATCCCGAGTCAGGCCACCGATCTTATCGGAGGTCGGACTCGGGATGGGCGTGTTCGAAACCCTAGTGGTATATGGGCACGTTAAACTAGTTATCATCATCATCATCTCACATGTATTCACTACAGGTGTTCGGAAAATACCTCTACTACACAGACTGGAACACACAGTGAGTAACGTTATATAGGGGGAAGGGGAGGGGAGGGGTGGGTGGGAAGGGGAGGTAACCGCCGCCTGGTCCTACAGAACGACGCCTCTCACATGTATTCACTACAGGTGTTCGGAAAATACCTCTACTACACAGACTGGAACACACAGTGAGTAACGTTATATAGGGGGGAGGGGAGGGGAGGGGTGGGTGGGAAGGGGAGGTAACCGCCGCCTGGTCCTACAGAACGACGCCTCTCACATGTATTCACTACAGGTGTTCGGAAAATACCTCTACTACACAGACTGGAACACACAGTGAGTCACGTTATATAGGGGGAAGGGGAGGGGAGGGTGAGGGTGAGGGGGGGTAACCACCGCCTGGTCCTACAGAACGACGCGTCTCACATGTACTCACTACAGGTGTTCGGAAACTACCTCTACTACACAGACTGGAACACACAGTGAGTCACGTTATATCGGGGGTGGGGGTGGGGGGGGGGAGGTAACCGCTGCCTGGTCCTACAGAACGACACGTCTCACATGTACTCACTACAGGTGTTCGGAAACTACCTCTACTACACAGACTGGAACACACAGTGAGTCACGTTATATCGGGGGGTGGGGGGGGGGGGGGGGGGGGGGGGAGGAGGAGATAACCGCTGCCTGGTCCTACAGAACGACGCGTCTCACATGTACTCACTACAGGTGTTCGGAAACTACCTCTACTACACAGACTGGAACACACAGTGAGTCACGTTATATCGGGGGTGGGGGGGGGGGGGGAGGTAACCGCTGCCTGGTCCTACAGAACGACGCGTCTCACATGTACTCACTACAGGTGTTCGGAAACTACCTCTACTACACAGACTGGAACACACAGTGAGTCACGTTATATCGGGGGTGGGGGGGGGGGGGAGGTAACCGCTGCCTGGTCCTACAGAACGACACGTCTCACATGTACTCACTACAGGTGTTCGGAAACTACCTCTACTACACAGACTGGAACACACAGTGAGTCACGTTATATCGGGGGTGGGGGTGGGGGGTGGGGGTGGGGGAGGAGGAGATAACCGCTGCCTGGTCCTACAGAACGACGCGTCTCACATGTACTCACTACAGGTGTTCGGAAACTACCTCTACTACACAGACTGGAACACACAGTGAGTCACGTTATATCGGGGGTGGGGGGGGGGGGGGAGGTAACCGCTGCCTGGTCCTACAGAACGACGCGTCTCACATGTACTCACTACAGGTGTTCGGAAACTACCTCTACTACACATTATATAGTATGTGCTCAAGGGTCCTCATTGGTATTTTATTCTCTTGCACAGCTACCTAATGCGCGTGAACAAGGACGGTACGGGCAAGACGGTGGTCGGACCTCCAGGCTTTAGACAGCTCACTGACGTCAGGATTCACGAGTACGGCAATGGAGTCTCAGGTACGCCATTTGGTATTATGCGTATGTTTATTTTTTAACAAGCTGCTGAATAGACGTGGACATTGTGTCCGCGTTTTGAAAACATTATTTGATACAAAATGGGAGGGCGGAATGTAGCCCAGAAGTAAAGCACTTGCCTGATGCGCTGTCGGTTTAGGATCGATCCCCGTTGGTGGACCCATTGGGATATTTTTCGCTCCAGCCTCTGGTGGATCAAAGGTATGGCATGCTCTATCCTGTGTGTGGGGTGGTACATACAAAAGATCCCTTGCTACTAATGGCAAAATGTAGCCACTTTCCTCTCCAAGACTATACATCAAAATTAACAAATGTAATACTATAATAACTTTCATATAATAAAGAATATGTTACGTTCTCGTAATCCCCCTTTTGTTTCATCAGATGTATATACTTAGTCGAGTGTTCTGGGTTAATATAATTTCTAAACTTGAAACGTTTATAAATATAAATAATCTAATAGATGTTTCTTGTAATACAGAATATGTTAACGTTATAGATATAGTATATCACACGGAACAAAACGTTTGTTTTGTTTAACGACACCACTAGAGCACATTGATATATTAATCATCGGCTATTGGATGTCAAACATTTGATAATTCTGACTCGTAGTCAAAAGAGGAAACCCGCTACATTTTTTTGATGCAGCAAGGGATCTTTTATATGCATTTTCCCACATACAGGAAAGCACATACCACGGCCTTTAACCAGTTGTAGTGCACCGGTTGGAACGAGAAAAACCCCAATCAGTTAAATGGATCAACTGAGGTGGTTCGATCCTGCGACGGAATCACCTCAAGCGAGCGCTCAACTGACTGAGCTAAATCCCACCCCCACACGGAACAAGAAAAAAAGAAATATTTTATTTAACGACGTACTCAACACATTTTATTTACGGAAAGTGTTCTCAATAAATGGATGAATGATCATGAATGAATGAATGGTTCTCAACACACACCCCACCCCCACCCCCCACCCCAAATATAACAAAACCCACCTTAAACTAAAACAGGATTATTATTTTTTCATAGGCCATCGGTCTACAGGCTGGTAGGTACTGGGTTCGGATCCCAGTCGAGGCATGGGATTTTTAATCCAGATACCGACTCCAAACCCTGATTGAGTGCTCCGCAAGGCTCAATGGGTAGGTGTAAACCACATGCACCGACCAGTGATCCATAACTGGTTCAACAAAGGCCATGGTTTGTGCTATCCTGCCTTTGGGAAGCGCAAATAAAAGATCTCTTGCTGTTAATCGAAAAGAGTAGCCCATGTAGTGGCGACAGCGGGTTTCCTCTCAAAATCTGTGTGGTCCTTAACCATATGTCTGACGCCATATAACCGTAAATAAAATGTGTTGAGTGCTTCTACCTCCCTACGTAGGGTCCTGACACAGAATAGTCTATCTTGATTCCAGTGACGGGATCTAGCTCAGTCGGTAGAGCGTTCGCACGAGCTGTTTGCATCATAAGATAGTCACCTCTGTGGACCCATGTTTTGATTAGTTTTCCCCGTCTGAACTACTAATATATCAAATGAGCCCCTGAGAATAAAAGTGGTCTAATATTTAACATAGTGGAATGTGCTGTCCTGCCTGCGGGAAAGTTCGAATATAAAAGATCCCTTGCTGCCAAATGAAGAAAATGTAGCGGGTTTCTTCTGAAGATAACATTACAAAATATTTGACATCCAATGTCGTTAAAACAAAATTAAGGTGACAGACCCAAGTTGTTAAACACTACGGTCTATTTTTCACTATTAGAGCATGTACTTCGGAGAAGTTACGGTTATGGAGACGAGCTTTAGTCTGTTTTTACAGGCTATCTCCCCATTTCAACGTCACAGACTCTTATTTCACTCTATTGTAACGATTCCCGTCAGTTGGTCTATTTCTCGTTCCAGCCAGTGGTCCGCAACTGGTGTAATAAAGGCCGTGGTATGTACTATCCTGTCTGTGGGATAGTGCATATAAAAACATCTCTTTCTGCTAATCGAAAAGAGTAGCCCATGAAGTCGCGACAGCGGGTTTTCTCTCTCAATATCTGTGTGGTTCTCAGCCATATGTCTGACGCCATATAATCGTAAATAAAATGTGCTGAGTGCGTCGTTAAATAAAATATTTCCTTTCTTCCTTCCTTATCCAGATGTGCTGCTGGGTCCCCCGTTCCACGAAGCGATCTTAGCGCTAAGATCACCTTAAATGCATCATTAACTTAGCGCTAAGATCGCTTCGTGATACGGGACCCAGGTTTGTAGATTAACCAAACTTGGTGTCTATTTTCACTTGTTCAAACTAGGATCTGCGAATTTGTTTGGTTGCAGGTATGACGCCTGCGTCCCCGGTTCACTTCGACCCGTCCCACGTGTTCGTGCGGATGATCGGCACGGCGACGAGCGGCCGGGTGGAGGTGTACGCCAACGGACAGTGGGGGACGGTGTGCAACGACCACTGGGACAACCAGGACGCCAAGGTCGTCTGCGGCATGATGGGATTCAGCAAGTATGACGTCACTCATACTCATTCATTCATTCATTCATACATTCATTTATTCATTCCATTCCAATATTTATTTACATGCTCCTATACCACTAGAATTTCGAGCATGTCTGTCCCGGATAGCCAGTGGTCTAGAAATATTAGGACAATTTTGAATTTTAAATGCCAAAATAAAAAAAAAGGAAAATCAATAATTTCTTTGCGCAATCCGAATAATTAGAAACTCCACCTATTATATTAGAAAATTTATAAATTTTGGCGCTTTTTAGGCTGGGCAATCTAATCATTCATTTATGTCAACTTATTTTCGTGCTTATATCCAATTAAGGTTCAAGCACGCTGTCCTAGGCACACACACCTCAGCTATCTGGACTGTCTTTCCAGGACAGTGGGTTAGTTGTTGGTGGTTAGTGAGAGAGAAGAGGGTGTAGTGGTCTTACACACCTACCCACCAGTTAAAACTCGCGCTGGGTGGGAGCCGGTGTAACACATTATATAGGGGGCGAATATATCTGGAGGGGGCGAGAAATAAATCCGCCGGCCGGTCGTTTTATTTCGAAGCAAAATCCGGGTGCGGGGGGGGGGGGGGTGCGGACATATTTCGCGAACCCAGTACCTACCAGCCTTATGTCCGATGGCTTAACCACGACACCCCCGAGGCCTAGCTTTATAAATACCATCCAGCTACCCTAATCGTTCACTCGGTGCCATTTAATTCCATTATACATTATTTTTAATTATGTGAACATATTTAATAAACATAAGTGGCATAAATATTACTAATATTGAGTGAAAATGAGGACATTTTAATGTCCCAGCCCCTTGTTTATAGTTAAAACAACACATGCCAAGGGTAAAACAGGTTGTGTATTGTCACGGTACATGCTCTTAATTTGTTTCGCCTGTGGCGATTTTAATTGTGTTAGGGTGCCGTGTGCAATTTATTGCCCGTAGCCCAGGTGGACAACTTGTTACGTAATTCCAATATGCACTTAGTCCCGCTGTGGAGGCCATGTGGCGAGTAGTTACGTAATACCTCTGCGAGTGCGGTTTCGACGACCGTGATTTTGGCGACGATGGCGTCAGTAGTCTGACGATCAGAGAGAAATATACCGAGGTAGAATATGAGATGTTACGTGAGGTGCCGCTTTGTTCCCTCAGGCCAATTCTGATTTTGGAATAAATAGCTAGAATTTAGAGAGATCTAGGAGAACGATTAGGAAGGCTCCGGAGGAACGTTAGTCCGTTTGGACTTTGGTAAATATCATTTCTGCTCTGTGTATAACCTTGATGTGATTGATGTGACTTAAATATTTTAATACTGTATTATACCAATATTCTTTAGACAGTGTCTTCGGTCATCTGACGAAGTAAATCGTAGACTTATTGTTCTAACATTATATGAGTATTTGGTAATGTAAAGCTTAGCCAGTCATCCTAGAAGACCCTGGGTACACTGTAGGTTATTGTCTTTATTGTGATAAGTATTAATTCTGTGTTACAAGATCACTAAGGGGTAGTTAGGGTTAATTAAAAATTAACCCGTTAGGAATAGAGCTGTAATTCCTTTATTAATTAAGTTCCCCAAGAAGCGTTCTAAATTATCACACGTTACTGAACGAGTAGTAAGGGTTAATTATAAATTAACCAGTTAGGAATGGTGTTGTAATTCCTTTATTAATTAACTTCTCCTAGAAGCGTTTCTCAATTATCACACGTGTGGGTGTGGTGTAACGGTGAAGTGATTCGCATATTGTGTAACTAGACACCTAGAGATTAACTAATTAAGTGATCAGTTCTGGGTTGTATTATTGTTGTTATTAATTTAATACTACGGCTGTACATTTGTCAGCGTAGATTAATACAGATTCCAAAGTGTATTGTGTTTTTGTTGTGTTTTCTAGAGAACTAACGTGCTATATTATATATACTTTATATAAGATCGTATCTCTGATCATACCTAGAGACGAGCCATACTAGGTTTAACAGCCTGTTACAGAGAGATCTAATAGATATACAGTTAGGAGAGAGATTTTGATAATCGTGTTTTATTCGGTTACGGGAATTATAGAATCCCCGTGACATGTACGTAAAACTAACACCCCCTACTTGCACATTTAGTAATTAATCATCGGCTATTGGATGTCAAACATTTGGAAAAACTGACTCGTAGTCATCAGAGAAAACCCGCTGCATGTTTCCTAATGCAGCAAGGGATCTTTTATATACACTTTCCCCACAAACAGAAAAACACATACTACGGCCTTTGACCAGTTGTGGTGCACTGGCTGGTTGTTTTCAGTGGAGTTGACTATATTTTTTCGTCTCCCACAGGACCATGGCTCTGGCCCAGTCTCGGGCGCCGAGGGAGGCGGTCCCTCACCTGATAGCCCTGGACGAGGTGAACTGTACGGGGACGGAGAAGAGTATCGTCGACTGTGGCTTCTCGGAGAAGAACTGGGGACAACACGACTGTACTCACGATGAAGACGCCGGGGTGGCCTGCTCGCTGGGTAATTATAAATTGACATGTTCCAAAACATATATAGCTCCCCTTTTTCCATTCGGTAGACCGATCCAAAAATGCGCCAAATTTCCTTCATTCAAACTGCGCACCTTTTTTCCCTTTGGCATTAATCCTACGGGACATTCCAAATTCCATAACACCTATAACCACCCTCCGCCTGTTACCGACTCCAGTGCAGGCGGTCACCATGTCCACCCCACCCCACCCCAACCTTTCCTGTCCTGGACAGAGGAGCCGGCCGAGGTTGGCATCTGTGCCCAAGACAGACGTGCACTACAACAACTTGTTCTGAATGTGCACGTTAAACACTCTGTCCTGACCTAATCTTATAAATGGATAAATAGATGAATGATTGAATGTTTTGTTTGACAAGATAGAACATACCACGGCCTTCGACATACCAGTCCCATCATAAGCGTACGAGACGGGGGGGGGGGGGGGGGGGGGGAGACGGGGTAGGGGGCTATTGGATGAGCTTTACTTCAGGTTCGGACAAACAATATACAGATATTCGGGCAAAATGTGCTAACCTAAGACCTTTTTACCATGTATTTCCATCATTTTACCCTCAAAATTAGTTGTAATACATGTAACTATGCGTAGTGATTCGTTTGCAACCCCATATAGCTGTTTGGTAGCAATGCTAATATGAATTCGGGAATTTTCGTTTAATTCGAGCAAAAGTGGGAGCCCGTACACATTTGAGTCACACCGACAAACCATAGTTTGACACCCAATAGCCGATGTATTTACCGTGCTGGGGTATCGTTAAACATTCATTCATTCATTCCCACCGACAAGGATCGATCCTAGACCCACCACACATCAGGCGAACGCTTTACCAATGGATTACGTACTGCCCCTAAAATGATCAACCAACCAGCTAATTATTACTTACTTACTTACTTACTTACTTACTTACTTACTTAATTAATTCAGTCGGTTAGTCAGTCAGTTAAATTAATCAATCCATCCATAATAAACCCACACCACTTGAGCACATTGATTTATTAATCATCGGCTATTGGATGTCAAACATTTGGTCATTTTGACACAGTCATAGAGAGGAAACCCGTTACATTTTTACATTAGTAGCAAGTGATCTTTTATATGCATCATCCCACAGACAGGATAGAACATACCACGGCCTTTGATATACCAGTCGTGGTGCACTGGCTGGAACGAGAAATAGCCCAATGGGCCCACCAACGAGGATCGATCCTAGACCGACCGCGCATCAGGCGTGCGCTTTACCACTGGGCTACGTCCCGCCCCAACGAACGGACAGATGCTATAATTAAGTGAGACTGTAGCTTTAATTACTTTTTTTTTTTAAACAGCGACAGCGTCAGACAACTTTCTTCTGTTCAGCGATAGCAGAACTGGACTGATATTCAGAATGGATTTGAATACGTACAGCTTCAGTACCATCCCACAGCCCCACAGTCCCAACCCCGTGGCCTTGACCTTTAACCCGCATGATCAACATATCTATTACACAGAGGTCGTCCCCGATCCTGGCAGCCAAATCAGGACATCGGGATTGGACGGAAGTGACATCAGACTTGTCAAACGACTTCCGAGAGGTAGGGCGAGACAAATGTAGTGTGGGTAGGTCCACGTACTGTTATTAAAGGTGATATGTCAAAGTTGCAATAATGGCGGTTCCCGCCAAAACATATTTGTTTTATTTTTGCTTTGAAACATAAAGTAAATTAAATCTTGCCATATTTATGTATATAATCTTGGCTAATGCATTTAAATTAATCCCCATGTTGTCAGTTTTTCTGTTTGGACCCGAAATAATTTTGGAGTTTAAGTATAAAATATACCTATAAAAACTTACAACCTTATAATCCCATTAGTTAGTAGAAAACAATATTTTAAGAGAGAAATCTTGAGTGTGTCACACGCAGTAACCAGTGACTTCACTGATTCGACACACTAAGTTTACTCAGAATTCTTTGCAGTCAGCTGACAAAAACAAAACAAAGATGGTGGCCATATTATATTTAGCCAAACATTATTTTTAAAAACTCTCTTGTCGTCCAGTGCAAGACGTTTTAAAATTATTCTTGAGTTAATTATGGAAATGTTCAACTTTGATATAGGACCTTTAATAGTAAATCTGTTTGACTCTCATCAGGGCCAGGGGTAGATTTAGGGGAGGATCACATTTAGTGGCGAACTGCTGTCTATCGTCGCTTTTAATAAAGTATTTAGAACCAATATTCCAGACACAATATCTTTTATTTGTTCTAATTTACATTTTCTTACACAAAAACCTTTTTACCACCGTATGCTGTCCTGTAAAATTGGGGTGTGGTTGGAAGCAAGTAAAATGTCCCTTGCTGCTTTTCGGTTGGATAGCATATGCGATGGCAATGGTTTTCTCCTCACTATATAGTTCAAGTTTAGAAACGTGCTGAGGTGTCGTTAACAAACATTCCTTTCCTTTATATAACAGGGAGTGTTCCCGATGGAATTGCCGTGGACGGGAAAGCTGGAATACTGTTTTATACAGACACCGGAAGCGACACCATCAGCTCAATGCAAACGGACGGGACATCGCTGCAGATATTAATCAACACCAACCTTGACGAACCGCGGGCCATTGTTCTCGACCCTGATAATAAGTCAGTAATCTAATACAATATATATATATATATATATATATATATATATATATATATATATATATATATATATATATATATATATATATATATATATATATATATATATATATATATATATATATATATATATATATGAATGATTCGCCACGAGTATATTTTTAATATGGAAAATTATCAAACGATTCTATGTTAATCGGTAATTTAATTAACAATTACTAGACGAGGTTGATATTTTACATATTAAAAAAAGAACACGAGTAGCGAATTCTATTTATCCTATAACACTTCTAAAATAACATTTTAATTAAATTTTCTGTAAATCCCAGAGAGAGAGAGAGAGAGAGAGAGAGAGAGAGAGAGAGAGAGAGAGAGAGAGAGAGAGAGAGAGAGAGAGAGAGAGAGAGAGAGAGAGAGAGAGAGAGAGAGAGAGAAGGGGGGGGAGAGACATTCAGTTACATAAACAGTCAAAACTCATAGCAGAAATATAACTAGCCTTAAAGGCACTGGACCTAAGTTTTAGGCACTATAATTTCTGCTGACACGAAACAAGATTATAGATCTGTTTTGCTAACAGTACAAAAAACATCAAAAGGAACTTGCATTTGTTGATTTGTTTTTTTCAGTTGTAAGTAAAAACTCTTTTTTTTTTTGCTATAATATGCAATTCCTAGCAGATACATGTATAAAAAGTTTAAAGTGACAGACCCTAGTTTTTAAATACTACGTCGTAGTTTTCACTGTTATAACCGCTTATCATAACTGAAATCATACATTACTTATATTTTATTGTTTGGAGGATCCATTTCCACTGTATTGGTACTCGGTTACAGCGAGTGGACTGTTTGTTACGCTGTTTGTTACAGCGTGTTGCTTGTTTCTTGTACGAGCTCCGGTAGATTTTTAGACAATATTGTTCATGCTTATATGGTAACTTTCACATTTAATTATTCAAACCACTCAGATATTAATTTAACCGTACCATACATACATGCACGTGTTTAACTTAGTGCATAGAGATGTATAGCGTAGTTTAAAGTACTATTTAATACCGTGGCATGCAATATTGTATGCTAAAAAAAACATTCCGTAGAAAAATATGTCAGGACTACCTATGTTCACTGTAACTTTCATACAAGCAACACATTTTGTGTATAGAATAAATATGTTAGCATTTGTTGTCAAAATATTGCTTTAACATATCAGATAATGCATGTTTATCTTTTCTAAATCAAAACAGAAATGATGCGGAGTTTCTATTTATAGGTTACGGCGTTTTTCCAACTGGGTAACGGCGTGTTTACCGAATTCGTTCTATTATGTAATTGTCGTTCATTGATAAATCGTCTTTTATCATTAATGAAACTGATATATCAATGAACATTTCTTTGCCAGATGTCAAAGAAAACAATATCACCATTTCTGACAACTGTACTGATATTAATGTTGACATTAACAACTGTAAACCTGTTATATAACATCAACCCCAAAATCAAAGTTTAGTGGAGTATTAAAGAAAAAAAGAAGTGATTTTTGTACTTACGAAAGTCCAGTTGACAGTAATTCGAAACGACATGTCACGGCTAATCATGAGAAGAAATATTCAGCTGTGACAAATATTCGAGAAAATATTCTAGTAAATTTGATTTAAAGCAGCATGCTACTTTTTTCGTTACACCAAACCAGTCAATATCATCATCACAGGCAATCTAACACATTACATTCAGAAATATGGAATATTTAGTATGACGATTTTGTTTTCAATTCAGCTGAATCGTTGATTGAATTGTTCATTTGACTCCTTTTTGACATTATGATTCCTCCTCGGATATTAATAATTAAAAAAAGTACATGATTATGTGACCATTTTAATCAGATAAAACATAGCTGATAAACAATGAATATAGTTTTGTGATTTCTAAAATTCAGAAGTGCATTCAATTTATATGTCGGATAATCTCATCCGAATATGAACCTGGATCTTGAAGCTATATATATGGTGGAATTTGTGAACTGGTCTTGTTCCCGTTGCTCGCCAAGTGGTAAAGTGTTTGCTCGATGCCTGGTCGGTCTGGGATCGATGCCCGTTGGTGATCCCATTGAGCTATTTCTCGTTCCAGCCAGTGCGCCACGACTGGTATATCAAAGGCCGTGGTATGTACTACCCTGTCTGTGGGATGGTGCATATAAAAGAACCCTTGCTGCTAATCGAAAAGAGTAGCCCATGAAGTGGCGACAGTGGGTTTCCTCTCTCAATATATCTGTGTGGTCATATAACCGTAAATAAAATGTGTTGAGTGCGTCGTTAAATAAAACATGACTTTGTTCCCCTTGCAGGTTGGTCGACACTAGGCACAGCTCCTTTCTTTCGCTTTGGTTTGACACGTTGTCGTTCAATCAAATCAAAACTGTAATTTCTGCATGATATATACACACATGAGTATGCATATATACACGTAAACTCGTACACACATATACTCAGTTTATTGTGGTTTATTTTAAACCCTTAGGAAAATTAAGATGATATAGAGAGAGAGAGAGAGAGAGAGAGAGAGAGAGAGAGAGAGAGAGAGAGAGAGAGAGAGAGAGAGAGAGAGACAGGCAGACAGACAGACAGACAGACAAACGGAGAAAGAGACAGAAATTTGGAAAGCAATATAAACAGGATTTGAAACAGAATTTAGTATTAACAATAAATTCTGAAACAAATAAGACAAAAATCATAAGTCAAAAATCGTAAACACTCCGTAGTTCGACTAAAAAAATCAACAACAGTTCGTATCCATTTTCAATACTTTTATTAATCTAATTTAGTCATAAATACTATATTTCTGTTATAATTGCGGCTTTTGCTGAGAGTTATGATCTATTTATTCTACTTTAGTTACAAATTTTAAACAATTAATAATCAGGAAACGTTATTAAATAAGATTGATATGATTTATGGACATTTTCTGTAATTATACGTCCAAATCTGTACAATACTACAGAATATGTATTCATTTTGAAGAGTATAACGTGTTTGTTTCTATACTTCAATGTAAATAGGGGTTTTACCTGTGAGTTTGTCGTCTGTTCCATAGCAACAGCCACAGCCAGTGCTCATTAATTTCAAATCAGTAAATTGTCCAAAAAAAGCAACACACCGTAACAAAAAATCGTCAACAGTCCACTCTCGCTGTAACCGAGTACCGATACAGTGCATTTCCATACAACCGAAGTGTTTCTGGTCATACTGGTGTTTGTAATGTCACGAAATGCATTTTTCATATTTATAAAAACGCACGTACCTTCGACAAATAACAGGTATGGAGACAGCTCTAGTTTCCTTTTTAAGAGCATTTTCCCGTTTCAACATTACAGACTCTTTATTTCACTCTGTTGCAACTTTATCCAGTTGTGTTACAGGTTTATAGATGAAGCAGACTTATATAATGTACATTTTGTTACGGCCTAAAACTAGGATCTGCGACTTTAAAATTGATAAAAGTAATAAGCCTACCCAGTCGCACACACATCTACGTCGGATCAGAGACATCTGCAAGCGTGTTTCCATAATATTTTCTATAGTTAAAGTTTGTATCGTTTGACATCACCACTGGAGCACATTGATTTATTAATCTTCGGCTATTGGATGTCAAACATTTGGTAATTTTGACATATAGTCTTGGAGAGTTAGAGGGGAAACCCACTACATTTTTCCATTAGTAGCAAGGGGTCTTTTATATGCACCATCCCAAAGACAGGATAACACATGCCACGGCCTTTGATATGCCAGTCGTGGTGCACTGGCTGGAACGAGAAATAGCCCAATGGGCCGACCGACGGGAATCGATTCATTTTTTTCCATTATCAAGGGATCTTTTATATGCACCATCCCACAGACAGGATAACACATACCACGGCCTTTGATATACTGGTCATGGTGCACTGGCTGGAACGAGAAATAGCCCAATGGGCCCACAGATGTCGATCGATACCAAACCGACCGCACATCAAGCAAGCGTTAAATGCCACTGGGCTACATCCCACCCTATTTGTTATCGTCTGCTATGATCTGCATTAGACCGTGAACTAATACCACTGCTAGTATACGAATACGACCGCACATCAAGCAAGCGTTAAATGCCACTGGACTACATTCCCACCCTATTTGTTATCGTCTGGTATGATCTGCATTAGACTGTGAACTAATACCACTGCTAGTATAATAAAACGAATACATGTACTAATACTGCTGGTTTCAGGGTGATGTATTGGACAGACTGGGGCGCATCTCCTAAGATCGAGAAAGCCAGTTACGATGGATCTAACAGGAAAACCATTGTCTCCACCGGCCTGAAGCTGCCAAACGGCCTCGCCATTGACAGAAACTGTAAATATAAACATTTCCTTATTCACCGACTGTGTGACATTTATGATATCACACAGCTATATCCAACATATTGTGGTGATCGAAAGACATCTGCCTGACTGCGACATCAGTTTTATTTTCAATTATTCAGTTGTTTCATTTATGTTTTATAAGTTTTCTACTAATTTCGTATTTATTTTCTAACCACAAGACTAAATGTGACGGAACATGCTCTTAATTTTGTTTTCGCCTGTGGCGATATTAATTGTTTTAGAGGGCCGTGTGCAGTTCCAATATGCACTTAAGCCCAGGTGGGCACTTGTTACATAATACCTCTGCACGACGGTCTTCGAGCTCTTTCTAATACACACCCAGACCAGATGCGGAGGCCATGTGGCCAGTAGTTACGTAATACCTCCGCTAGTTCGGTACGTTCGGGGTATTGCTGGCGAACTAGGCGACGACCAGTCTAGGCTTGTAAGAAAAAAATACCGCTTGGTCGCTGTGGAAATATACACATCATAAGATTCGGTTCCGCGTACTGTCTCCGGACCAGTCTGGGATTTTTTAATAAATAGGGTTTTAGAGATATCGGGGAGAAACATATAGGAAGGCTTCTAGGGAACGCGTCCGTTTGGACTTGGTAAATATTATTTCTGCTCTGTTGTATAACCTTGATGTGATTGATGTGACTTTAAATATTTTAATACTGTATTATACCAATATTATTTAGACGGTGCTGCCGGTAATCTGACGCAGTAAACTGTAGGCTCACTGTTCTAATATATATAAAGCTTAACCAGTCATCTTAGAGGACCTAGGTAAACTGTAGGTTATTGTCTTTATTGTGATAGGTACCAGTATTAATTCTGTATTACAAGGTTACTGAATGAGTAGTTACGGGTTAATTAAAAATTAACCAGTTAGGAACAGAGTTGTCATTCCTTTATTAATTAAGTTCCCCTGGAAGCGTTTCTCAATTATCACACGTGTGTGTGTTGTATCACGGTGAAGTGATTACAATATTGTGTAAACTAGACACCTAGAGATTAACTAATTAAGTGATCAGTTCTGGGTTGTTATTATTTGTTGTTGGTAATTAACTACTGCGGCAGTACATTTGTCAGCGTAGTAGTAATACAGATTCCAAAGTGTATTGTGTTTTTGTTGTGTTTTCTAGTGAACTAAACGTGCTATATTACATATACTTTATATAAGATCTTATCTCTGATCATACCTAGACGAGCCACGCGGGTATAACTGCTCGTTACAGAGAGATCTAATAGATATTCAGTTAGGAGAGATATTTGGGTAATCGTGTTTCATTCAGTTACGGGTATTATAGGATCCCCGTGACACTAGACAAGATATTTATTCAGTTATTGAGGCCATATGGTCTAACCAGAGTATTACTAAAACAGTAATAATTACTTATATTCCATCCCACAGGGACGGCCTTTTTTCATACTATAATATTTACTACAAGTTATTTATTTCTGAACTGATTGATTTTTAAATTGCACACAATAGTATTTGCATGTTATTTCTCAAACACTTTTACCTTTCTTCTGATGTCAAACCAAACTGAAATTATTTATAAAATATTTTTTTATAGAATGATGGGACGGATTATAGTATATCTATTATCACTATTGTATTATTACTATTTTAATAAAGAATATTATTTTATTTTATATTATTTATTTATTTATATTAATTAACTAATTTGTTTATTTGCTTGTTTCGTTTGTTTATTCATTTGTTTATTTACTTATTCCATCACAGCTGGACTTCTGTATTTCTGCGACGCTGGAACACACAAGATAGAGGAGATAGACAGTAATGGCGGAAGGAGACGAACCGTTTACACAGATAACGCTGCTCACTTCTTTGGTCTGGCCGTCACTGACCACTTCCTGTATTTCAGCAACTGGAATGAAATGTAAGTCATACTACACGGAGTGTGTATCTTCTGAAATACTCACATTCAAGGCAAGTATCAGTAATATACAGGCGTACGCCAGCAACTGGAATGAAATGTGAGTAATATTACACAGAGTGTGTATCTTCTGAAATACTCACCCTTCATGGCAAGTATCAGTAATATACAGGCGTACGTCAGCAACTGGAATGAAATGTGAGTCATACTACACGAAGGGTGTATCTTCTGAAATACCGACCTTCAACGGCAAGTATTAGTAGTGTACAGACGTACGTCAGCAACTGGAATAAAATGTGAGTCATACTACACGGAGGGTGTATCTTCTGAAATACCGACCTTCAACGGAAAGTATTAGTAGTGTACAGACGTACGTCAGCAACTGGAATAAAATGTGAGTCATACTACACGGAGGGTGTATCTTCTGAAATACCGACCTTCAACGGCAAGTATTAGTAGTACTGTACAGGAACTAAAATTTGACAGTGGGTAGAATTTTAAAAACACCTGAAATGGTGCATCTTCCACAAAAAATACATACTTTTTCCCTTTTTTTGCCCTTCCTTATAATTATTTAACTCCTAAAACATCTGAATTCCATCTCATTTCTTCCCGATCTGGCAACTCCTCCTATCTTTCAACTTCTTTCGCTGTCCACCTCCACACCCCAGTCCTGGTCTCTCCAACCGTTACATGTGCTTGCCTCTTGTGGCTATCCGTGTTACACACCTGTCAATACCCATTAGCTTTTAGCTGTGGGCTTAGTCTGACCATTTCGGAGAATGTTCAGTTACTTCTGGCACTGTTAAGAGGCACTTGTAACTACCTACTATGCTCCCCTACTACCGGCGGTCGTTAGTTGGTGCCGTGGGTCAGACCAGCTTTATTAGCGGCAAAGGACAAGGATGCCATGTGGGTGCAGGGAAATACACAGCGACTGCATCCGTCCGTGGAGGATGTTGAGACACGTAGGCGATGGCGTGGACAGCTCAGAAGACAGAGTTGGAGGAAACTGACAGAAAGGGTCAAAACAGGTTCTTGAACTTACCTTTGTTAATATATTTATATTCATATACTAGCATGGCCTAGTTGTTGGACCTTCGCTTGGCTGTCCATCCTCTCTGCTATGTTCAATACCGCATCCTGTGCGGTTAGGATGCGGCAATTGAAAGCAATGATTCTCTCTCTCTCTCTCTCTCTCTCTCTCTCTCTCTCTCTCTCTCTCTCTCTCTCTCTCTCTCTCTCTCTCTCTCTCTCTCTCTCTTCTGCATATAAATTAAAAGTATTACTGCTTTTAGCGGAATCATGCGAGTGAACAAGGACGGCACTGGGGAGGCGATGGCCGGACCCCCGGCATTCACCCGAATCAACGGTCTCTACCTATACCAGAATGCATAGCCTCCGACCATCAACTATTATGACGCTTACTACACGTACTATGCAAATAAATATGATACACATAAAGGTCTATCTTTTTCAGGCCCGTAGTAATGAAATGTAGGGTGCGGGAGAAAGTGTGTGTGTAGGGGGGGGGGGGGGGGGGGGGGCACGCGCTACTGGACTGTTTTGTTGTTAAAGGGACTGTCCCGAGTTTCGGTATAAACAAGGTGTTTGTGGTCGTCCTAATGTTTGTAGTAACCTAAACCTAAACCTACGAAAGAATTATACATTACAAAAAAATCAAAAAAAAAAAAAAAAACATAAAAAAAAAAAAAACATCGGTGCTATAAACATAAGCACACGACCCATTTCATTTCAACTTATGTTTGTGCTGATATCCAGTTAAGGTTCGAACACGCTGTCTGGGCACACACCTCAGCTATCTGAGCTATCTGTCCAGGACAGTGAGTTAGTTCTTAGTTGGTTAGTGATTAGTGAGAGAAAGAGAGAGAAGAGGGTTTAGTGGCCTTACATCTACCTACCCACTGAACCCTTGAGAACTCGCTCTGTGTGGAAGCCGGTACCGGGCTGCGAACCTTGTACCTACCAGCCTGTAGTCCGATGGCTTAACCACTGCGCCACCGAGGCCGGTACACGACCCACAACTCATTTGAAATACATACACTAGCATTCCAAACAAGTCGTTGTATTTAATATCTAATTTTAGTCGCCAAAAAGATAGTCACAAAATAAAACGCAATATATTCAACATTATCCCAACCTTTAACTGATGGTCAATGAAGATAAGTTTGCATTGCTACCCAAAATACATTCCTGTTCTGTCAAAACAAACAACAAAACAAACACACACACAACAAAACAAACCCCAACCAAACTATTCAACAAATACATTAATCAGGTGGGTTTCTATTGATCTCCCAAAACTGTGTGAGAAATGACAACTTTTACAATACAAATTGCAAAGAACGTTGTAAAATAGCAAAAAGCTTCAACCGACTGAGTAACTGCAAACCATGAACAATTTCCTAAAGGCGTTCAACTGGAAAAAAATGTAAACTAGCTTACTTCGCAATCACCGAAACAAAGGGACCAGTGGTAAAACGCTCGCTTGATGCGCGGTCGGTCTGGGATCGATCCCCGTCAGTGGGCCCATTAGGCTATTTCTCTTTCTAGCCAGTGCACCACGACTGGTATATCAAAGGCCGTGGTATGCACTACCGTATCTGTGATGGTGCATGTAAAAGATCCCTTGCTGCTAATCGAAAATAGCAGCGACAGCGGGTTTCCTCTCTCAATATCTGTGTGGTCCTTAACCATATATTTGACGCCATATAAACGTATAACCGTAAATAAAATGTGTTGAGTGCGTCGTTAAATAAAACATTTCCTTCCTTCCTTCAAGGAAACAACAGCCTCAATACGGAAGGAACATTATTATAAATAACTACTGCATATGTCGTCATTTTCACAGAATTTATGGAGAATAGTAGAAGTTACTGCCCAAACCCCAAAACATATCCCCCACCACTTTTTATATGTTCCTGTCACGCCATAACGGGACTCATGTATAATGTGATTGGCCCCCAGGATAAAATCAATTAGAATTATTCTACATTTTATTAATGTCGGTAAATACACCCTGCTTCAAAACAGATGTAAATTTCAGGGAATAAAGTTTATTTTATTTTAACGACACCACTGGAGCACATTGATTAATTAATCATCGGTTATTGGATGTCAAACAATTGGTAATTCTGACTCGTAGTCATCAGAAGAAACCGGCTACATTATTTTCTAATGCAGCAAGGGACCTTTTATATGCACTTTCCCACAGACACGAAAACACATACCACGGCCTATGTCCAGTTGTGGTGCACTGGTTGGAACGAGACAAAAAACCCAATCAGCTGAATGGATCCACCGAGGTGGTTCGTTCCTGCGACGCAAGCACCTCATGCCACCATTTCTACTGAGTGTCAAACAAAGGTATATGATGATCAACATCAAACTAGTGAAGACAGATATGAAAGAGACACATTTACGAAAGACACAATGAAGAATATTCACATTATAAATACCCAAAAATAAAATCTTCCAAAAGAAAAGAAAAAAAACGGTGAGGTTACAGCACACGCAGGGGAGACCATTAAATAGGTCAGTGGTCTGTAACAATATGCCTTTAAGCTATATTTTTTAGGGCATGTTATTGAAACTAAAATCTTTTTAACATCAAAACAAAAATTAATAATTTGGGGCAGTATTCAGAAAGTTGCGTTCTGCATCTATTGAAGATTCTGTTTAATTCCCTTCATTTCCTGTAGGATATTTTCACTTGTGTATGTCCAGCTTTAAATGTCAACAATAACATTTTCTCGGTTTACGGCTCTCCGTACCAAAATCTTTTTTTCTTCTTTTTTAATAATTTAGGACTTTTATATTAGTTTCGTGTCACGAATTACAAATACGCTAATTGAATTGATTGGGAGATCCCGTTTCGTCCCTGAGTATTTTCCACCATTTGCCGCGCACCCATGTCACGAGCGTAAACACGTTATCTCAATGACGGATCCACTTCATGTTGATTCTCCAAGCAAAGGGCAAACTAACCAAGAACTTTAGCTTTGGAAAATGCTGCTCACGGTTGACGAAAGTCGATTAGGTCGTTTCACGACTCACTTTTCACCACTCTGTCTCTTGGCGCAAGATAAACAGGGATGTGATTGTTCACTCAACACGTCTTGTGTTCCAAAAGTGTTCACGCAAGTGATAGCAAGCCAAGTAATTTGCCGACTATTATTTTAAGTTAAAACCCAGTATGGCGGTTTGTTCCACGTCGGTCGCTGTGGTCCCATGACGATTTTCATTTTACCATTTCATTATCTTGTAGTGCCAGCCACAGTTGCAACAGCACTATGGTGTAGTCGTTAGCTCCATTGAAGCTGTAGCACCGGTCTCGGTGGCACAGTGGTTAACCCATTGGACTACAGGCTGGTAGGTACAGGGTTCGCAGCCCGGTACCGGCTCCAACCCAGAGCGAGTTCTTAAGGGCTCAATGGGTAGGTGTAAAGCCACTACAATCTCTTCTCTCTCACTAAACACTAACCAACTAACAGCTAAACCACTGTCGTGGACAGCTGAGGTGTGTGCCCAGAACAGCGTGCTTGAACCTTAATTGGATATAAGCACGAAAATAAGTTGAATGAAATGAATCTGTAGCGAGAAATGTTCGTCTTATTTTGTCTGTCGTTCCGTACATTCTCGCAAATATTACTACTACCCCCCCCCCCCCCCCCCCCCCCCCCCCCCCCCCCCCCCCCCCAAAAAAAAAAAAAAAAAAATACTCACCCGAAATCCACCCAGCCAGCCAGCGAAAAGTAGCTAGTAAAGTCTTTGGAAGGTTTGCATGCTTTCCGGGATTTTTTTATTTAAACATTTTTTTTAAAGGCTTCTAAAAGGTCTAGGGAGAAAACTGGAACGTAATTCTTAGTCGTACTTTACTTGATTGTATTTACAATGTGCTCTCCAGTAATTCATCTATCAAACGTTATTTTGTTTTGTTTAACGACACCACTAGAGCACATTGATTTATTAATAATCGACTATTGGATGTCAAGCATTTGGTAATTTTGACATATAGGCTAGTCTTAGAGACGAAACCCGCTACATTTTTCCATTAGTAGCAAGAGATATTTTATATGCACCATCCCAAAGACAGGATAGTACATACCACGGCCTTCGATATACCAGCTGTGGTGAATTGGCCGAGTTTTTTTTTTTTCTTTAAAAAAACCCCCCAAACCCCAAAACATCCCGACCTCGAATTGTCTTTAGTGCCTATCGTAGGCCGTGTAAACTCTTGCAATCCTGCATTGCAATCCATGTCTACAAAGATCGATTATGGTCGAAAAAAAATCGGTTTCGCTTTATTGATGTCATGATCGATTATAAAAATCTGTAATCGATTGTATGAATTTTTTTTAACTGTAATTGATCTCCCAGTTTAGCTGATATAATTGATTATATATATATATATATATATATATATATATATATATATATATATATATATATATATATATATATATATATATATATATATATATATCCACATATACATATATATATATATATACATATATATATATATATATATATATATACTATATATATATATATATATATATATATATATATATATATATATATATATATATATACATATATATATATATATATATATATATATATATATATATACATATATATATATATATATATATATATACATATATATATATATATAATATACATATACATATATATATATACATACATATATATATATATATATACATATATATATATATATATATATACATACATATATATATATATATATATATACATATATATATATATATATATATATATATATATATATATATACATATATATATACATATATATATACTATATATACATATATATATATATATATATATATATATACATACATATATATATATATATATATACATACTATATATATATATATATATATATATATATAATTTGTTGTATATGTACATAAACAAAAATGCTATTTAATAGTTAATAAAGTAACAACAATGATTAGTAGGGTTTATCCCGGTAAACACGACAATAGGTGCACGGTACTTGTAATTCATGTCGTTCTTATGTTCATATAATTCTAACTGATTGTGTAATCGAAAGTTGATCGGTTGGCGCCAACCAATTATAACCGATGATCGATGTTGAAATTCCAACCGATTCACAACACCAGTACTCATCGCTCTCAACTTAACGAAAATATTTTTTAAAATGGTGTAAACTGATTTTAGTTGATCGAAATGCAATATGTAATATTTGTCATATTTGAATTGAAAAATACGACTGATAACATGGACAGACCATGTTTTATGCAATATATAGTAATGATTCAGACATGTTTAATGCCCGAAACAAAACAACAACAAACAAAAAAGAAGAAGAAGAAAAAAAAAGAGAGAAAAAAATAGGAACAGCAACAATAAAAAACAAGAAGAAACAAGTGCAGTTAAAAGTCGGCATTTGTTAATTCTGACATACAGTCTTAGAGAGGAAACTCGCTTAATGTTTCCATTAGTAGCATGGGATCTTTTATATGTACCATTCCAAACAGAGGATAACACATACCACGGCCTTTGATATACTACCAGTTGTAGTAAAAAAAGAAGTGTTTTATTTTACGACGCACTCAACACATTTTATTTACGGTTATATAGCGTCAGACATATGGTTCAGGACCACCAAGGTTTTGAGAGGAAACCCGCTGTCGCCACTACATGGGCTACTCTTCCGATAGGCAGCAAGGGATCTTTTATTTGTGCTTCCCACAGGCAGGATAGCACAAACCATGGCCTTTGTTGAACCAGTTATGGATCACTGGTCGGTGCAAGTGGTTTACACCTACCCATTGAGCCTTGCGTAGCACTCACTCAGGGTTTGGAGTCGGTATCTGGATTAAAAATCCCATGCCTCGACTGGGATCCGAACCCAGTACCTACCAGCCTGTAGACCGATGGCCTGCCACGACGCCACCGAGGCCGGTACCAGTTGTAGTAGACTGGCTGGAACAAGAAATAGCTCATTGGGCCTACTGACGAGGATAGATCCCAGATCGATCGCGCATCAGACGAGCGCCGATTGAATAATGTTAATATGTACACAAATTAGTACAATTACATAATAATTGGTATTCGTAATGTAAATACTATTTCCATATACTTACCTTTTCTGACACCCAACAGCCGATGTGTATTTTTGTGCTGGGGTATCGTTAAACATTCATTCATTCATTCATTCATTCATTCGTTCGTTCATCATTCATTCATTCAAATTAATACAGAATATAAACAATGATTGATACTGCAAAAATTCTAACACAAATTTCGAATTTGATCATTTATTTGTAGCCGTTATTTGTTTATTTTTGTACAATCACTGTACTAAAAAAAACCCACTACCCACCTACCAACAAAAAAGAAAGAAAAGAAAAGAAAAGAAAAAAAAAAAAAAAAAACCCGCGGTAGTTAAAGGCGAACACTATTCAATAATGTTAAGTTATCCTCAGGAGAGGAACGTAATTTTCCTAAAACGACTCGGCCGGGGAACGAAACAAGACCTATTATTTATTACTCGAATCCCCTGCGCTCTCCCTACTTGCCTAATTAAAAGAGTGGCCACGCTTGAAAGCGGCGATATAGCCCCACATACACGGGTTCACTCACTCCCGCCAGCCTAGCGTTTTATTGCTAAAACCTCTCGAGTGTCGTTGATTGCTCGTTTATTTCCCATAATTGATTAGATGTTGTTGGAACAATTTCGCCCGTCACGACACTTCCGCAAATATGGCGCTTTCATAGAAGCCGCCATTGCGACTTCCCAAGGGTAATGAACGATAATACGTGACAATGGATTAGAGATATGTTTGTCGAATCGAGCGGGTGAAAAATAAATAAATATTTGACTGTAGCATGCATCATTGTGCTGTAGGCAACACAAAGTAGTTAAAACAACTTACCCCCAACAACAACAACGTATTTTAATATAAATCCAGTTATAATAATTTTATATTGATGAATGGAGGATATTCAATACATAGTGGTTTTAAATATAAACATGTATGTATGTATGTATGTATGTATGTATGTGTGTGTGTGTGTGTGTGTGTGTGTGTGTGTGTGTGTGTGTGTGTGTGTGTGTGTGTGTGTAGACACACACATACATAGTAGTGGGGGAGAGAGAGAGAGAGAGAGAGAGAGAGAGAGAGAGAGAGAGAGAGAGAGAGAGAGAGAGAGAGAGAGAGAGAGATGAGAGAAATATACAACAAAAGACCGACAAAGAGACAAACAGAAATACAAATGGCAAGAGGCGGAGGTGTGTTGTTTCAATCCCTAAACACTTTTCAAAACTGCTACAAGTGTGTAATGAAAATGTCCACTGAATACACTGTGAAGGATGGACGATATGTTTTATTTAACAACGCACTCAACAAATCTTTTTTATTATTATGAAAGAGACCATATGGTTAAAGACCAAACAGATAATGATAAAAAAATACCCACCGCCATCCTTTCAAATTAAAGGCGCTGACCCTAGTTTTAGCCTGTGAAAATAGAGAGTAAGTTTAGTTAATCTACACACCTGCAAATTTTTTTTATATAAGGTTATAACAGAGAAAGGCTGAAGTTTGTGATGTTTAAACCTGAAAATATCGTATAAAAATAGACTAGAGCCTGTCTCGATAACCATTACTTCTCAGACGAACGTGCGTTTTAAGAATTATGAAAATGCATTTTGGGTTGTTACAAAAATCTGGAAGATCAGAACCACTTCAGGTGTACGAAAATGAATATTTTTAATAATAAAATATAAGAACTCCTAATTAAAATTATTAAAAACGGCTTTAATAGTGAAAAATAAGTCGTAGTGTTTAAAAATGAGGGTCTGTCCCTTTAACAGTATGGACTATTTTAAATGCACTGTCCCACAGACAGGTTAGCACATATCTCGGCCTTTGTTACACCAATAACTTGTGGAGAGCTAGCTTGAATAATAAATGGCCCAATGGGCACTACTGGTGGGGATCAATCCTAGATCGATCACGCACCAGGCGAGCGCTTTACCACTGGGCTATAGCTACGCCTCCGCCCGTTAATACAGTGGGTACCCGCATCATGATGTCTCATTGTACCCCAACACAATACAGTACAGATCGATATGTCGCACTGTTGATTTTATTCCGCCATACCCGATTCCACAAGTTACCTGGAACATATGGTTTCATTAGAACATGCATTTAATTTATTAACGCCGTAACTTGTACCTCTTATTCTGTATTATTGTTCATTAGCGTGACTTAAGAGCTATATTCGTCAAATTAACACAAACCAGTTGGCAATGAATAAATAATTAAGTACATTTTGGCCGATGTTTTGTTACAAAGTCAATGGAACAGATGTTTTTAATGGTATTATCCTTATTAAAGGAGTCTTTTGTGGTTTCTGTATTTTAATATTTTTAATGCATATAACAGTAATCTCAAAGAAAAACACCCCCGATAATTAAAACTTGTGGTATTCGTGTGAAATTATAACATATTTAGTTATATATTATATACACGTTCCTGAATATACATGTTATATGGTCACACGAATTACACAATCATGTTTAATATTCCTGTTTATCACAAATATACCAAATATATCTGACTTGAAGATTTCACACCGAATCTGAAAAGCGCAGACCCTAGTTTTAGCCCGTAAAAAGTGTCATTACATGCACATGTAAGTTTTCTTAATCTACAAACCTATAACGCATCTAGATAAAGTTGTAATGTAGTGCAACTAAAGTCTGTGATATTTATACGCGTAAATACCGTCTAAAAATAGACTATAGCTTGGTTCGATAACCGTTACTTCTCAAAGATACGCGAGTTTTAAGAAAGATATTAAGAAGATATTACGAAATAAACAACAACAAAAACCCACTTCGAATGAACGAAAATGAATATTCTAACAATAAAATGTAAGTAACTTCCAATTTCAAATGACATACAGCTCTGATTGTCAAAAATACGTCGTAGTGTTAAAAAAAACTAGGGTCTGCCACTTTAACAGAGTTCTCAGCATTGGATATATAGTGTGATATGACTTCCGAAATTTAGGAACAAAATCCACCTGGAAGAAAATACAAATTACGATTCGACAAATAGTCAGGGACAACTGCCATATTTGCTGACCTTAGCTAGATTGTTACAGAGGTAAAAAAAAAAAAAAATTCCCAATGGGCCCACCGACAGGGATCGATCCCAGACCGACCGCGCGCTTTACCAATGGGCTACATCCCGCCCCCACACAACGTAAGAAGTCCGAACGATAAAAGCAGATTATACATAACATTTAAAAACACACAGTGTCAAGTAACAGGATTCGAACCTACTGCACCGATTCGCATGACATTTGAGAGCACGCGACTTTAATCGCTCGACCATCGACTCTTTCACAGAAGTCTTGCTGAACTCTTGTCGAAACATTGTCATGTCATGTCATAGGGTTTTAAGTACACATTCAGAACAAGCAGTTGTAGCGCACGCCTGTCGTGGGCACAAGAGCCGTCCATGACAGAAAAGGTGGGGGGAGGGGAGAGGAGGGACGTCGAAACATTTATGGGAGCAGCCTATTTATAAAAGGTGGACGAGGAGAAGAAGAATGGTATGGTATGGTATAGGGATTAACATGCACATTCTGAGCAAGTTGTTCTAGCGCACGCCTGTCATGGGCACAGGCGACGGGCTCGGTCGGTACGGGACGGGGTCGGTAGCAGGCAGGCGGGGGGGGGGGGTGTTCGGGGTTGGTTTTGGTGCTAAAGAATTAAGAAGAAGAAGAAGAAGAAGAAGAAGAAGAAGAAGAAGTAGTAGTAGTAGTAGTAGTAGTAGTAGTAGTAGTAGTAGTAGTAGTAGTAGTAGTAGTAGTAGTGGTAGTAGTATTAGTAGTAGTAGTAGTAGCAGCAGTAGAAGAGGAAGAGGAAGGTGGTAATGCAACAATTATAAGTACAAAAGGAAGTATAAACAAGCCAACATAATAAACAACAGCCTGCAGAGATAACGGGAATGGGTATCAAATTGGCTGAAACGATAGACTGGTCAAGGGCAAATAAACTGGCCATGGTGAAACTATTTCGTCTGTAGATATTATCTCCCTGTATTTAATTATTAAGAAAGGCGATTATGGACTAATGTATATAGTGATTCCAAACACTATTGAATATAGTGATTCCAAACTTCAACATCATTCTGGGTCGATAGAGACTAGACATCTGGCTACTACAATTGTAGACTAAATACTGCTTTATTGCTGCGCTTCTTGCAGAGAGTTGTCGGTGATTGGGCCACCTCGGGGCTGGGATTTATCCGCGAAAGGTCGAGGGTCACGGAGGCGAAAGCTGGCTACAATGACAGATTAGTTTTCAGTTATGGGATGTATCTTCTATTTAATGTGAAGTTTATCGCATCACGGTGAATCAATTCATGGGCACATGCACCCTGCCCATGCCATTCACGGAAACCGCCGACGAGGCACGTAGACCGACGACACGAGATTCTCTCGATAAACACGAGCATTTGACACGGTGTTTGACAATCTCCAACAGTCAAAGGCGACTATAGGACTAATCTTATTCCTGCTAACCGCCTAGACACAATGTTCAATGCCCAGTATTCATCCGCGTCTTTTCGAGGGTTTTTTCCCTCTCTCCGTTCTGCGAAAACAAGAAGAAAATATCTTTTACAAAGCTAGCTCTTTAAGCCGGCCACGGAGCACGCGACGTTGCAAGCGAGACCAACATCTATTAAACTACGATTTCAAATTAAATAACCCGATACGCTCGACTGAAATCCGAAACACCGCTTTCGCCAGTATAAACACGAAAATCGTGTCTGGGGTCGCGAAATGCTGGTAACTCGATGTAATGCCTTTGGTTGGAAAATATTTGTACACATTTACATTTTGAAATTGTCGAGAAAAAGGTTACGGAGGCCATGTACATACACTCGGTAAGAGTGTACGGTTTCGGGACATTGCTGCGCTGTTTCGAGTATTATAATATTATCTGCTGAAACGTACAGCAAGCACTCTTCTTACAGGTAATGCCATCGCGTTGAAAGGAACGGCAATGAATGCTTGTTTAACGTCAACCCCGCCATATTGTTCAATCTGTGAATAATAGTGGTGTAATATATTATGACAATTGAGACACTTTGGCACATTGATTAATTAATCATCGGCTGTAGGATGTCAAACATTTGGTAGTCATCAGAGGAAACCCGCTACATTTTTCCTAATGCAGCAAGGGATCTTTTACGTGCGCTTTCCTTTCTGTTATCGGCTATTGGATATCAAACATTTGGTAATTCTGACACGTTTTCATCAGAGGAAACCCGCTACATTTTTCCAAATGCAGCAAGGGATTTATTAAATGCACTTTTCCACAAACAGGAAAGCACATACACAGCCTTTATCCAGTTGTGGTGCACTAGTTGGAACGAGCAAAAACTCAATCAGTTGAATGAATACACCGAGATGGTTGGATCCTGCGACGCATGTACCTCAGGCGAGCATTATTATTAAGCGCCACACAGATAATCGGAGAGGAAACGCGCTTCCGCAACTTCATAGACTACTCTTTTCGATTAGCAGCAATTAATCCTTTATAGGCACCATTCCATAGACATGATAGTACATTCTGCAGCATCTGTTATCCCAGTTGTAGATTTCCGCCCGTAACAAGAAATAACCCAAAATAACCAACGAGGATCAATCATATAGTCCGTCCTACAGGAAACGCCTTTTTCATACTTTGGAATTTACAAGTTATTTACTTCTGAACCGATCTATTTGTAAATTTGTACATAAAAATATTTAAAAAAGAAAAAAAAATTGGGGGGGGGGGGGGGGGGGGGGTATTTTCAAAACACTTTTACTTTTCTTCTTACGTCAAACCAAACTTAAATCATAGGCAGCAATACAACGGTCTTTGATATACCAGTTGTGGGGTAGTAGTTTGGTCAGGAAAAATCCCAATCAGAGAATGGACCCACCAAGGGGTTTCTATCCTATAACCAAAGCACCTCATGCGAGCGCTCAACCGACTGAGCTATATCCAGCCATTGCTTAAACAGAGGTTAAGATTAAAATAGTTATAGTATTGCCCTGGACCACTTTAAGCCCGTTAAAGCCAAATAAAATATTTTACTATCCTCTGGTCCACGTACGCGTCAATTTTGACCCTGCGCGTCAATTTTTTTTTTTTTTTTTTTTTTTTACCTATATCAGAAACAGGGGCGGGGTGTAGCCCAGTGGTAAAGCGTTCGCTTGATGCGCGGTCGGTCTAGGATGGATCCCCGTCGATGGACCCATTGGGCTATTTCTCGTGCCAGCCAGTGCTCCGTAACTGTTGTAACAATGGGCCGTGATATGTACTATCCTGTCTGTGGGATGGTGCATATATAAGATCCCTTGCTGCTAATCGAAAAAGAGTAGCCCATGCAGTGGCGACAACGGGTTTCCTCTCTCAGTATCTGTGTGGTCCTTACCCATATGCCTGACGACATAAACCCTAAATAAATTGTGTTGAGTGCGTCGTTAAATAAAACATTTCCTTCTTTCCTATACCAGAAACAATGCTGGGCCGCCTCAACTAATAATACTGTTACGCACCATGGCATTTTGAGGTTAATTAGGTACACATTCGAAGTCATTAACAGTTGTCTTAGCTATACTGTGATGTGATAGAAAGCATTCAGGGTACCAAGGCAAATGAAAGGGAACCATGGCCAATGAAGAGGAAATATCTGCCCACCTTTTCTGTCAAATTCATGCTTTTCAGGAAGAAAAATTATTTTAAAAAGCAAAAATAAATTCAAATAAAAATAAAGCAAAATTATAAAATTAAAAAGCAAAAAGCAAAAAAAGAAGAAGCCAAAAAAAAAAGAAAAAAAGAAAAAAGAAAGCAAAAAACCAAAAGCAACAAAAACATATGCCCACCTTTTCTGTCAAATTCATGCTTTTCAGAAGAAAACAAGTATTAAAAGCAGAAAAAAGAGAAAATAATCCCCCCCCCCCCAAAAAAAAAAAGAAGAAGAAGAAATACAACAAAAACCCCCACAAAAAACCCCAACCAACAACAACAACAACAAAACCCAAACAAACAAACAAACCAAAACAAAACAAAACACCCTGCATCACCACATCAGTTTTTGTGACCAAAGAAAGCTAACAACTTCACTGTCCCTCTACGTCTTGGATGGACGGACTATAACAAGTGGCTGTCTTTAATGATGGCAACTGCTCGCTTAAAATGTGAACTAGTAAATTATAGGTATTGACATTATAGGTATTGACATTTCTTAAAGCTGTGCACAGGAGCCAAATGGAGATTTATAAATTAAATGACTTGTGTGCGTGACTCGTGATGTATGAAGATACGAAATCATGCCCGTGTTGTACAACAAAAGAAACAAAACCTGGTTCTACCTGGCCAAATGTTCTTACTAGTGCATCGCTCCATTTTGAAAATTTTCTGCCACGAGCGCACGTGTGTTGCGAGCTCTATAAATTAAGGGACCTCGACTCAGCACGTGCGCCGCTGTGTGGCACTATTTACATCCTGTGCTGGGGGAAATCGCATAATCATTGCAGCATATGGTTGACGTTCGTGCCACGTGCTCTGTATCAGTTTATTGCTTGTGACGAGAGTCCGGAATACTGCGATATGTGACGAAAACAATATGAAGCCAATGAAAGAGAAAGTACCGTCTTTTGATGGCGACCAACGAACCAATAGTCGTCCCATTTACAAGTCGGCCGTACAGCACAGAATTTACCAGCGATAATTTCACACCCTAATGACGCCGGGTCGAGACGCACAGGACAATCAGCATACGGCGGCGTGAGCAATAACCATCACTTCGGCTCTATTAGGCCCTTGACAGGTTTCATCACATACCTGGCTTTTGTAGGAGAGGAAGCTATAAATATACGAACATGCGCCCAGTCTATTTGTGCTTTGACATACCGACACCATTAAATCATAACGGCTGAATATTAGGCGTGAGCGGTACAAATCACCTAGGAAAGTCTTGCCAATAATATCCATTCGCCAAACAGATGGGATGCTGAATGGTTTTCGCCTCAATAATAATGTCCATTCAAAAGGCAGTTTGCTTTCGTTTTAATTATTTCTGGTGCACTAATGTTTATTTTCACAATTATTTTGGCATGAAATATGGCAATCAATATGACTGAGAGGTAACAAGTGTTCTTGGACACCCTTAGAAGACAAATTATAAGATATATATATATATATATATATATATATATATATATATATATATATATATATATATATATACTGAACAAAAAAAGAAACTTCCGATTTGTACATATAGTATTTGTTGTGTTAAAAAATTCAGTGTGTAATAAAATTATATAGGTAGTATTAGCCTTGAGCTGTATTATCAGGATTCATGAATTTTATCGATTATTTTTGCACTGTTAATCGTCGACAACGTGAAATTCAATTTGCACGTGCATGCATGGTTCGACATGTCCCGTGTAGTATTCGGTCAATTTGTTTTACTTGTCTTACTGACATTGTTGTCAAGTGAACGAAAACGCTTCAAAATTTGTAAAAAAATTAACGTTTTTAACATTGTAGCATTTTTAGTATGCCAAGAATACTCAATAATTTAGGCGAACGGGCGATTGGCATACTTGATGCTGGCATGTCGACAGAAGACGTTGCAATACATGCTGGGAGTTGTAGTCGAGCGATACGAAATCTTCGCGTAAGATTTCGAACGACAGGAAGCACCAACGACTTGCCACGTCGTGGACGTCCGCGTGTTACAACGCGTGGTCAAGACCGCTATATTATGAACACGCATTTGCGCAATCGATTCCAAACTGCCACTGCTACTGCTGCTAACACACCTGGGCTTCCTAATAACCGAATCAGTGGGAAAACTGTTCGTAATCGTCTGCGGGAGAACGGTTTACATGCACGACGTCCTTACGTCGGATGCGTTTTAACGCAACGTCATCGTCTAAATCGTCTTAATTGGGCACGTGTATTCTTTTTTCGGATGAATCCAGATTTTCTTTACAACGTGGTGATGGCAGGGTGCACGCCTATCGTAGGAGAAATGAACGCTATGCGGACTGTTGTGTTCTTGAACGAGATCGAGATCGTTTCGAGGGTGGGGGTTGTGTCATGGTCTGGGCAGCCATTGCCCATGGTTATCGTTCACCACTAGTCGTCATTGATGGCAATTTAAATGCTCAACGTTACCGCGATGATATTCTCGCTCATCACGTCATTCCTCTGTTCCATAACAACGCCAACATCTCGATTTTTCAGCATGATAATGCCACATCTCATACAGCTAGAGACACTGTACATTTTCTTAGGACAAATAACATTGATTTCATTGATGACTGGCCCGCTAAAAGTCCTGATCTCAACCCCATCGAGCATGTCTGGGATAGTCTGGACAGACGATTGAGGCGTCGTCCCAACCCACCCGCTAACGTCAACGAACTTCGTCAAGCGCTCATTCGGGAATGGAATAATATTCCACAGGCAGAAATCAACACTTTAGTCAATTCTATGCGCCTGCGATGCACTGCAGTGGTCAATTCAAGAGGTGGTCATACCCGTTATTAAGTGTTTTTTTTTTTTTTAACCCCTACCACACTTGGTCAAAATTTCTCCCAGTTTCTGTTAACCTATGGCCATGATTTTTGCACCAAACGATGCATCATGGAACACTCGTTAAACGCATATATAACAATTATTCCCCTGGTTTGTTTTCATCAAGTTATGTTCAAGCAAAGTTAGCGGAAGTTTCTTATTTTGTTCAGTATATATATATATATATATATAGGCTTGTCTATGTAAACAGATGGGACAACCGAAGTTAAATGCTGTTATTGTGGAAAGACATGCCAAATAATAGCTTTACATGTTTCAATTAGGATAAGTAAATGTTAACTTAAGTCTAATCATAAATATTTAAGCACAACACTATTAACACTATTTTCATAGGCCAGAGGGAAACAAGACACAAATATGAAGAAGAAAAAGTAGAAGAAAGAAAGAAAGAAATGTCTTATTTAACGACACACTCAACACATTTTAATTACGGTAACAAGTAGAAGAAGACGACGAAAAACAAGGTGTAGGAAGAAAGAAGAGGAGAGGAAGGGAATACGGAAAGAAGAAGAAGAAACAGAAGGAACAGGAGAAGAAGAAAAATAAATAAAAGGAGGAGGAAGAAAGTAGAGGAGAGGAGAGGAATACGGCAAGAAGAAGAAGAAGCCGAAGAAGAAGAAAAAGGAGAAGAAGAAGAAGAGAAAGAAAGAGGAGAGGAGGGGAAGAGGACAGAGGAAAACAAGAATACGGCAAGAAGAAGAAGAAAAAGCAGAAGAAGAAGAAGAAAAAGGAGGAGAAAAAGAAAGAAAGAAAGAAAGAGGGGAAGAGGACAGAGGAAAACAAGAATACGGCAAGAAGAAGAAGAAGCAGAAGAAGAAGAAAAAGGAGGAGAAGAAGAAGAGAAAGAAAGAGGAGAGGAGGGGAAGAGGACAGAGGAAAACAAGAATACGGCAAGAAGAAGAAGAAGAAGAAGAAGAAGAAGCAGAAGAAGAAGAAAAAGGAGGAGAAGAAGAAGAGAAAGAAAGAGGAGAGGAGGGGAAGAGGACAGAGGAAAACAAGAATACGGCAAGAAGAAGAAGAAGAAGAAGAAGAAGCAAGAAGAAGAAGAAGAAGAGAAAGAAAGAGGAGAGGAGGGGAAGAGGACAGAGGAAAACAAGAATACGGCAAGAAGAAGAAGAAAAAGAAGAAGAAGAAAAGGAGGAAAAGGAGCAGGAGAAGAAGAAAAAAAAGGAAAAGAAAAGGAAAAGAAAAAGGAGATGGAGAAGCCGAAAGGAAAGCGTTATAAAGAAGACCAACCATGGTATACTGTTTCGTCCTTTGAAGATTTTGTTTCACTTTCGCGCTTAAAACATGCTTGATGCCACTATAACTGCGATGATATTATTGGTGTTGAACCGAATTAGTCATAGACCCTTCCCATTATATCCGAATTAGCAATACAACATTAGCCTCCACATTATGTAATTTATTTTTAAGGGGTTAGGGGTTCTAGTATTAATATGCATGGTATATAATAATGCTGACTGAAATATTACATATACCAGCCTTAGCCACATAAATGGTAAAGGCTGACAAATTGAGAAAATACGGGAATTATAAATATATCACTCGAGTTTCTTTGGGGTAATACAGTTGGGCAGAACACATATGCAGATTAAAAAATTAAGGTTAATTGTTGCCAATTAATAGCAAATGTAGTGTTTATATATTACACTACATATCTGTTTGTAAATCTGAATACAATATTAAATAACTAATCATTTAAAAAAAAGTGTTAGACAGATATTTGGTGATGTACATTTAGCCACAAATGTTACCTCGGTCGTCCTTGGAATTTGATTCGGTGGTATACACCCTCCAATGTCCACTACAGCTTAGCCACCATTATGTAGCCAGGGTGTGAAAGTAATATAGGGTCCATTCTTCGTCTAAAGAGGAGGGCGGGTCAGACGGACCACCCCGTTTCGTATTGATTCGCCTCTGATGTCTGCACACTGTTGTTGACTCACCGCAAACCGCCAAAGATGATCGCCAGACCCAATATTGAAAGAGGACGGTTCAGTCTCTAAGAACCCTGCCACATATAAGCTAAGGAAGGGCAATTGTACATAATATTTGTTCTTCATGAAAATAGAAAGCTGGTTTGGCTGTAACAAAATGTTCATTGACTGGCGAAAAGTCTATTTTTCGCGGTTATTTGTCGAACGTGCTAAATTTTAATTCAACGTCAACAGATAGGATCGAGATTTTTTCTTGGATGGTGGAATGAAGGAAGCGAGTTGATTATGGAAGCAAAGAGTCGCACGTCGCATGATGGATAAACAGGCAGATGATCCTTGATATTGGAGAAATTAATCCGCGTTTATAGTGAGGAGCATTCGGTAATCGATGCAATTTTAACAATTTATCACCGAGAAAATACGGAAGGTCGTTTGGAACATAGCAAAAAGAAAATTTCCCATACACACGCGTACAAATGTAGCCTCAAGAGAACATGGACGATTATGTAAACAATAAGCCATATTATTACGTCACCAAGGTAACTGAAATACTCCAATTGCAGGTTTCCGTCAGTAGATCTAAAAAAAGTCAATTGTCACTGGGTTAGGGTTAGGGCTAGGGCTAGGGTTATATGGTTAGGGATAGAGCCCAGATACCTTTCTTTGACCAATCAAAATATTGCTGGTATAAAATTGACAGTACTGATCTACCTATTGGATTCAGAATAACTGTAGCCGCCGACTGTTTACCGTATTACGAACTAGCATTGGCTCATGTCAGATCTACCAAGCGAGAATTCGGTAAGATTTAACTTAATTTGGATTGGTTAAGCTATATACTAATAGGTGTCATATGGAGGGCCGTTTCGAACACATTCGCAGTTGTTGCCAACTAAGATATACGAAACATTATCATGACATTTTAAGAAGCATTGATTCATTCGGAATATGAGTGGGATGCAACACTGTGTTGCCTATATGACGGATTTTCTTTCAACCAAATGTCGAAATACCAATAAGGTTAAACAACCATAATTTAAAATGTGCTAAGATGTCATTAAACAAATATTTTTTCCCTTTCCTTAAATATGAATGACAAAATCGTTATCCACGATGAAAATGGCATCTCTGCAAAATATAGAGTAGAATGGATATTTGGCAAAATAGTGGTTGATTTCATGAGTTTATCTAGGTCGGTTAGATGGTCTATATATATGCAGTCATTTAGCAAAATAGTGGTTGATTCCATGAGTCTTTATCTAGGTCGATTCAGTGGGTCTATCTAAGTCGGTTATATGGTTTGTATACGCAAGCATTTGGCAAAATAGAGGTCGATTCCATAAGTATATATCTAAGTCGGTTAGATGGTCTTACATGCAAGCATTTGGCAAACTCGTGGTTAATTCCATGAGTTTCTAAGTTGATTCCATGAATCTCTACCTAAGTCGGTTAGATGGTCTGAATATGCAGGCATTTGACAAAATAGTGGTTTATTCCATGAGTCTCTAAGTCGGTTAGATGGTCTGAATATGCAGGCAGTTTGGCAAACTATTAGTTGATTCCAAAAGTCTCTTTCTAAGTCGGTTAGATCTGCACATGCAGGCATTTTGGCAAAATATTAGTTGATTCCATGAGTCTCTTTCTAGGTCGGTTATATGGTCTATATGTACATTGTATATTCAGGCATTTGGCAAAATAGTGGTTGCTTCCACGAGTCTCTTTCTAGGTCGGTTAAAAGATATCACGACTCTGTATGTATATGCAGACATTTGGCAAAATGGTGCTCGACTCCAGAAGGTCGGTTAGAATGTCTTACATGCAGATGTTTTCTTTAACGACACACTCAAACCATTTTTTACTGTTATATATGCAGGCATTTTGGCAAAATAGTAGTTGATTCCATGAGTCTCTCTCTAAGTCTGTTTGGTGGTCTGTATATGCAGGTCCGGCTGTATAGAACAGGTAGGTTTGTCGACATGATATAACCACTGAATGGCAGGACGGTGGTCTTCAGTGGTTTCAGTTTCAACTTGAATTCTCCGGCGACAAGGATTAGACTGAACTGTTTGCCGAGCCGGACATTGGAGCTGGCAACAATTATAGCACAATGATGACGCTTAGGATTAGTGTGTTTGGACAAGTACCCGTGGGAAGACTCGCTTACCAAATACACACCGGCCAGGAATCCCGTACAGAAATTAAATCTCATTCTCCACACCAGGATCAGTTACTCTTCATGAATATTAATTTAGAATAGCAAGTGTTTTCGTTTTGTTTTGTTTGTTTAAAATAATACCCTCACCGTTCCTTTGTATGTTTAAAATAATACCCCCCCCCCCCTCCTAAAAAAAGAAAGAAAAAAGAAAAGAAAGAAAAAAGAAAAGAAAAAAAAGAACAGAAAAAGGTATCAGCACACCTTTACTCCTAAAGCTACTATCACTGCTAAATTAAGTCTATTATTGCTGCTGCTTGAGCTGAATAGTTCAGGCCGTTTTAAGGGACCCTATGGGCAACCTAAGGGGGACATTTCAACGCCATCTAAGTCCCCTTAACGAGCTACTCTCGGCTTACTAATCTTCCATAACTATACGTAGCTCCCTCCTTTATTTTTCGGCGGACCGTTCAAAATTGCGCCTAATTTCCTTCTCAAAATGCGCACTGTTTCTCTTTGGCTTCATCCTCCGGGACTCAAAATTCCATAGCACCATACAACCCTCCGCCTGTTACCGACCCCGGTCGGACTGCTGGTGCTCCCTTGCACCTGCCAGTGCAGGCTGTCCCCCCTCCATCCCACCCCACCCCTTTCCTACCCTGGACGGAGGAACCGGCTGAGGTCGACACCGGTGCCCAGGACAGGCGTGCGCTACAAAAGCTTGTTCTGAATATGCACGTTAAACACTCTGACCTGATCTGCTGCTGCTTCTGATCCTACAACTACGTACTTCTAATATTACTACTCCCGCATATAATACTTCTGTTACAGCAGCAACGACAACAATAACAACAACTACTACTACTATTACATATAGGTTTATTACTACTACATCAACGCTTACTACTACTACTATTACTTACTACCGTACTACTTACTACTTCTATTATTACTACTACAAATGCTGCTGATACTGTTACTAATAAAATAATACTTCATCTAGCGTTTACCGGCCTCGGTGGCGTCGTGGTTAAGCCATCGGTCTACAGGCTGGTAGGTACTGGGTTCGGATCCCAGTCGAGGCATGAGTGCTCCGCAAGGCTCAATGGGTAGGTGTAAACCACTTGCACCGACCAGTGATCCATAACTGGTTCAGCAAAGGCCATGGTTTGTGCTACCCTGCCTGTGGAAAGCGCAAATAAAAGATCCCTTGCTGCTAATCGGAAAGAGTAGCCTATGTAGTGGCGCCAGCGGGTTTCCTTAAAATCTGTATGGTCCTTAACCATATGTCTGACGCCTCGGTTAAATAAAACATTTCTTTCTTTCTTTCTTTTTTCATCTAGCGTTAAAATAAAAATGTCCCCGTCGGTGGGCTATTTCTCGTCCCAGCCAGTGCACCACTACTGATATATCAAAGCCGTGGCATGTGCTACTCTGTCTGTAGGATGGTGCACATAAAAGATCCCTTGCGACTAATGGAAAAAAGAAGAAGCGGGTTTCCTCTCTAAGACTAAATGTCAAAATCACCATATGTTTGACATCCATTAGCCGATGATTAATAAATCAATGTGCTGTAGTGGTGTCGTTAAACAAAATAAACTTCTAAAATAAAAAAAAATTCCGGGAAGATGCCGAAAAACATTAGGTAGAGTTAGGTTGGCATTTTAATTTTTAATAAAAAAAATTTAATACGTTTACTCCTACGGGTCCACATAAAATGTATACATGTATGTACTCTTTTCACGGTAATAATAATAAAAAATATCTAAGAACTAAAATACATTTTAAAAAGTAGGTTCGGATGTTTGTTCTAGGTACGGTCGGGTTCCTGGAAACGCAAATTTTTTAAAGGCTGTACCAAGTACTGGAACTAGGGTGATGGAGGAAGCGTCACCAATCAGGTATATTTAATTTATTATAAACAATGGCTACAATAATGGCCAAATATTAACTTTTTCAGCAAAACCGTAGGGAACAGAGGACAACGAAAATTACCAACTCTACGACTACAATGTTTTGTTCTACTATAATTAAGACGACATTACATAAAAATAAACTAATAAATAACAATAAATAATAAACAAAAATAAATAAATTAATTAATTAACTAAAAAAATAAATAAATTGGAGAAATCACTGAATATATTCGCATACATTTTCCCACATTATTTGTGGTTTGTACAATTCCTCAAGTGTAAAAGAAACATTAAGTTTGTTTCAAGAAAATAACAAAGGAAACTTTTCGCATAACTTGACAGCTGCGGCTGTATAATGAAACAATAACAAAAACTATTCATCGACTACATAACATAATATTTTATCTGGTTCCAATCATCGGTTATCTCTGTGCATGCAAAACTAACATTCTTCTAATCAAGACATAGATCTACTTTTAACGACACAAATGGCATTGGCGGAATCATTCGGTTTTTAGAAATATTTGAAATCCGATAACGACAACCAAAAAACAAAATTTGTATAAAATAGAAAATATTATTCGGTGAAAAGTCACGAAACGAACAAGGAAAGAAAAACAAGAACCCTAAATGGCAGGTGCTCATTTGAATAAACTGACAGAAAAGGGCGGTAAGTAACTGATTTCTTATCGAACGACGATAATCTCGATAAGTTTGAATTTCCAATCGACCATGGTTTTATAGCCGCGCTTGTTTTGTTCGGTTACTAAAGTGTAGGGAAGTCATGGAAATTTAAAGCTACAAAAACAATCGCATTTGCCAGATTACTGTGGCAAAAGTAATTAGTTCTGAATAAAAAGACTCTTAACAATTCGAAACAGAAGCCCCTCACGCACGCCACAGAAAATAGCGTGCAAAACACCAATGCAGGCTGGTGACTAGTGGCAGTTTGCACAGAGCCGTGGAATTCCTTGGAGTCCTTTCCCTCTCCGTTACCGCGTAATATATCGTCGGTTTGAGCACAATACTCAGCACCAAATCCTACAAGGACATAAATATTTTATATTAATTTGCGATAATCAAAAATAGCGATCATTTAAAAATTACCAAGGAAAGTCCGCAACTTTAAGTTGTTCGTGAGAATTTCCCAGTAGACTTATACACGCAAAGGTCTGCAGAATTTTTTCAATAATATATTTTTTCCCCGGACCCTGTTGCTGTGTGTTAATGTAGTTTCTTTAAAACCACTTGTTCTCTCATTGGCAGTGCTAGTTGTCTTTTTAGCCCCAGTCTTTTGGGATTTGGAATAAAAATTATTATGAATTCGTAAAATTATTGGTTCTAGGGACGTAGCTAAAATTTAATTTTGAGTAGTTAGTAGGAGTATATATTTTTTTTCATTTCGCAAAAACAGTAATAAATTAAGAAAGAACGAAAAGAACGAAATGTTTAATATAGTATTAATTCATTAATATTCGTAATATTCAACTAAAGCTGCAATATAGAATTATCTGAATATATGTTTATCACTTGAACATTTAATTAAAATAGGTAATTAACTTTTGCGATTTTTTCTCATAATTCGCCATTCTTCGATTTTGTGTAGATGTTATTTACAATCTTGGTTACATCAGGGTGGGGTGGCGCATGGCCGTACCACTTTTCAAATAAGATCGTCATAGCCGTACAACTTTTTTGTTTGTTATATTTGTTACATCTGTGAAAATGTTCTTCACAAGTTAATTTAAAATGCGAGTCTGGCAACCTGAAGCCGTACCACTATGTTTTACGCCAAGCCGCGTTTTACACTATGCCGCCCCTGTACATTGAAATGCGGTTTTAGTGAAATCAACAAACCAAGGCGGGACAACACTGTGGAATTCAAATGTATCTGATTAACGGTATGTGTACCATACGCAGATGAGTTTCAAATATACATGTATATATTTCTGAACTTGGCATATTTCTTGGAGAAATTGCTTTCTACATTAGTACTTACTGGAGTTACTTTTCACTAACTGTTTAGTGACTAGACATGCGATTTGCACACCGGTGGAAGAGTATAGCGACAACACATTCATTTGTTACAATTGTAGAATTTCATATTATTTATTTATTTATTTATTTATTTATTTATTTATTATTATTATTATTATTATTTTTTTTTTTTTTTTTTTTTTTTTATTATTATTATTTTTTATTATTATTTTTTTTTTTATTGTCCCCAGACCATTAGACAGTGCCAGGGTTGGGGAGCCCTGATACACCGCCTTACAATTTATAGAACTTTATATTATATTATTCGAAATGAAATTATCCTGAGTGTGTTGCTGTTGTAAAATGTGTCTGACTAATTCAGCTTTTTTAACGACTAAAATTACATAAAAAATACATTTTACAAAGGATATCAATGTCTGATTATTCAGTTTGTTTCTCATCGTCCTGACAATCCTAAACTAGATTTTACCTCCCAGTACATTTTATATACATGTACATGTATTTAGTAATTTTGACCCTGCGACGGTACTTATACAGGATCAAATCCAACAGTATACAATTTCGTACATCTTACGTTTATGGGTCCTGCATCAATAATTATGAACCATTTGAGATCTTTCTACATAAATCGTTTCATAATGAGTGATGTGGGGCCCAAAAATGTCAAATGTACCAAATTGTATAATTTTGGATTTGACCCTATATAAGTACCTTCGCAGGGTCAAAATTTGGTGTAGCATCCTAATTTGTAATCAGTAATCGTATATGCATCATAGAATACTCAGATATTAAGTGGGCTACTGGTATAGGATAAATTTGTATTTTGATCTGCTACAGAATCTGGAACTTAGACTAATATCAAATCATGGATGAAAGAAAGACATGTTTTATTTAACGACGCACTCAACACATTTGTTTTACGGTTATATGGCATCAGACATATGGTTAAGGACCACACAGATATTGAGAGAGGAAACCCGCTGTCGCCACTTCATGGGCTACTCTTTCCGATTAGCAGCAAGGGATCTTTTATATGCACCATCCCACAGACAGGGTAGTACATACCACGGCCTTTGATATACCAGTCGTGGTGCACTGGCTGAAACGAGAAATAGCCCAGTGGGCCCACCGACGAGGATCGATCCCACACCGACCGCGCATCGAGCGAACGCTGTACCACTGGGCTACGAAACCAGGGTTGAAGTAATAAGATGGGTATCGGAGCTCTATCATACAGACACTCTTAAAAATAACAGGTTGTTTGTTGTATTTGTGTGGAAGGTATCTGCACCACCCTCCCTGCAACAAGCTAGTTACGGACAAGCCTCAGCTATCTAGGCAGTTTAATGAACACTAAAGTTATAGTAATTGATAGTATTTAGAATCTGAACGACAAAGCCGTGTTCCGATATCAAAATCGTATCTCTGCAAACGGCAGAGTCGAAGGGAAGTTAGGCGGACTGCCACTCCCATAGTAGGATGTTTCGTCCCTCCTGCACTGCCCGAATGGAAACTGCCATTACCAAGACGCTTAAAAAAACCCAAACTTGCAGAGGATAGAGCTCAATGGAACATACATCTGTGGTAGCACGTACTCATGAATTGGCGTGGTTGCTTCATATATCCGTTTCCATCCGTGCACTCACGCTAGGACTGGAGCCTGTACTGGAATACGGACTCAGTACCTGCCGGTCTTTAACCCTGTGGCCTGACCACAACGCCATTGTGGCCAGATTTTAATATTTCACCATCTAATTATACATTCTAACCAGATGGCAACACGGAGAACTCATCCTCACAGTCTTTCAAACAATGTCGAACAATAACGAACAATGACGAACAAAGACGAAGCGCCACATGTTTGTTTAACAGGTATTTCGTTGCACCTTGTGAGGAAGCGATATTTAAATACGAAGATTTAGGCCTCAATTCTGGTACCGAGATATCAGCGATAAAAGACGCTTGGAGAAATTACCTTTTAGAAACCCATATTTGTAAATGCTAATCAGTATCGTTAATGACCATATGGTCTCGAGGATTTGCCCTAATGGATGGCTTGCTTCCATAGCTTGCGACTGCATCCGCTTCATCCATATGGTTTGACTGTTTAACTTCCAGATCGGGATATATACTTAGACAAGGACACGCCCACTAAACTGTCAGCGCCTGCGACTTCTGTCCATAAAGGTTTATCTAATTGCTGGGCTTCGTTTCAGTCGGCCTAGTGAGCTCATCCATTTAGTGACGTCGATAGAGATAGAGTTACCTGCTCCTTGTCTGGGACCAAAGCCGACAACGGGTCGAGAAGGACGGGTTGTTGTGATCCGTGACAGATTTGGTGTATCTCTTAGAAAATCGTTTAGAGTTAGTGGCGGATCAGAGGTATCCCTTCATTCGATGGCGATAAATCCTCAACTGGCTTTGTTCGCGCTCGTAAATCAACGGCGATAATATCAAGACGGATGCGGAGATTGGCGACTATCGGCGAGAATTAACGACCACGCCGCATCGTTCAACCAACAGATGACTAGTTTTTTTGTGTTTTTTTTATAATATTGTGATCCTTTTTCTGAATTGCATTTAAATGATACTTTATTGTAATTGTTGTATTTAAATTATAGTTCATATTAATTGTGGTGAAAGATCGTAAAGGTGTAAAATATAACAAATAATGATATTTCTATGCCAAAATAATGATAATTAGGAAAAAGTTTTTTTATTCTTTCAAACAGGTAATGTATGACTACTGTTTGGGCGTGTATTGTGTTATTACGGAATTAAGAGATGTATGTTTGAACTGATTTAGTAATTAAAAAGTAAGGTTTTTTTTTATTTAACGACGCCACTAGAGCACATTGATTTTTTATCTTATCATCGGCTATTAGTCGTCAAACATATGGTCATGCTGACACTGTTTTTTAAAGGAAACCCGCTGTCGCCACATAGGCTACTCTTTTACGACAGGCAGCGAGGGATCTTTTATTTGCGCTTCCCACAGGCAGGATAGCACAAACCATGGCCTTTGTGAACCAGTTATGGATCACTGGTCGGTGCAAGTGGTTTACACCTACCCACTGAGCCTTGCGGAGCACTCACTCAGGGTTTTGAGTCGGTATCTGGATTAAAAATCTCATGCCTCGACTAGGATCCGAACCCAATACCTACCAGCCTGTAGACCGATGGCTTAACCACGATGCCACCGAGGCCGGTAAATTTAGTAATTATGACACAGACACAGTGTTTAGAAATATCTTTTGACAAAATAAAAATCTAGAACCAAATTATTGATACTAGGCCTACTAGGCCTACTAGTTGCATCTTTAGAAAGTAACTAACACAATTTAGTATATGCCAGATATCGCATCTATTATAATTCAGGGACCTAATTCACAAAGGTCTCTTAGGCTCTGTTAGACAACAAAGTCTTTAAGCATTGCACTGCGAGATCGCAAATTTGCGAGGGTATAGTGAATTAGGCCCCAGAATAGCAGATTAGGCCACTCGATATTATGTTTGGACATTTTATTTTATGGCACAGTGTAAAACTAGTTGAAGAAACCCAGTGCTAGATTCATAGATATAATGCTAAGAATCGGTAGTGGATTCAGAAATTTTGAAAATGTAGCCAATGGAAGGTTGAAAGTAAGTATCAATATATAAGACTAATGTAATAACAGTTGGCCAGGGCTTTCCTTTTTTGGGGGGGGGGGGGGGGGGGGGGGGGGGGGGGGGGGGGGGGGGGGGGGGGGGGGGGGGGTATAAGGAGATCCGTGGGAATGGGAGTCTTAGGAGGACTGTTCAACAATTACGTACGGTAATGGCATTGGATTTGACAGCAAATATAAGATCCTGAGAAAATAAGCAGTGAGTATAAGGATGGAGTAGGAGGGAGAGGGGTCGTACCATTTGAAACCACGCTCACCTTAAAATCCGGGTATGCTTATAATGAAAACCGGCCTTGGTGGCGTCGTGGCAGGCCATCGGTCTACAGGCTGGTAGGTACTGGGTTCGGATTCCAGTCGAGGTATGGGATTTTTTAATCCAGATACCGACTCCAAACCCTGAGTGAGTGCTCCGCAAGGCTCAATAGGTAGGTGTAAACCACTTGCACCGACCAGTGATCCATAACTGGTTCAACAAAGGCCATGGTTTGTGCTATCCTGCCTGTGGGAAGTGCAAATAAAAGAACCCTTGCTGCTAATCGGAAGAGTAGCCCATGTAGTGGCGACAGCGGGTTTCCTCTTAGAATCTGTGTTGTCCTTAACCATGTCTGACGCCATATAACCGTAAATAAAATGTATTGAGTGCGTCGTTAAATAAAACATTTCTTTGCTTATAATGAAATAACAAAGTTTGTGTTATTGGTGTTTATGGGGGTTTTGTTTTGTTTTGTTTGTTTGTCTTTTTTGTTCTTTTTTCGACATCGGTTGGTTCACCGCTAAATCCTCGCTTACCTATAATGAAATAACAAAGTTTATGTCACTGCTTTTATTATTTTTTTTCGACTTCGGGTTGGTTCAGATTGCGTGTTTGGTTCAAAAGTCAATCCAGGTATTGTCGTACAGTGTTTTTCTGGTTCACAGAATTAAAAAGGAGCCACGACGTGGCGTCTAGACGGGTTGTGCTGATAGGTAGTTAGAAAGACGACACTCCGTGTGCAACGAAACATTACATTGCCGAGGTCATCCCGCGAGCGCATTCTCATGTTAAACAGGCAGTTTGCGAAAACATTTTTAAATTACTTTGACGCACCACACAACCATTCACCGTATCATTAGTAATATATACCGAACTCCATTGATAATGCACCAGTTATATTTGTTGTTGTAAAAAAGATATGAAAAGAAAAACACCAACATTTAACTGATTTTGTATATCTGAAAGAATTACAATTAGCAATATATAACTAATTTTGTATAACTGACGAATTATGGTAGGCAATATATAACTGATTTTATATAACTGAAAGAATTATGGTAGGCAATATATAACTGACTTTGTATAACTGAAAGAATTATGGTGGGCAGTATATAACTGATGTTGTATAACTGAAAGAATTATGGTGGGCAATATATAACTGATGTTGCATAAATGAAAGAATTATGGTGGGCAATATATAACTGATTTTGTATAACTGAAAGAATTATGATAGACAATATATAACTGATTTTGTATAACTGAAAGAATTATAATTAGCAATATATAACTGATTTTGTATAACTGAAAGAATTATGATAGACAATATATAACTAATTTTGTATAACTGAAAGAATTATGGTGGGCAATATATAACTGATGTTGTATAACTGAAATAATGACCGTAGACAATATATAACTGATTTTGTATAACTGAAAGAATTATGGTCGGCAATAAATAGTCAAAAAAGTGAATATATTGTGTATTTTTATAGGAATTTCAACTGACAATTGCGTGATGCGTTTTCGATGTAGTCGAGTATACTTTGAGGCACTACACAACCTTACCGTTAGTAATATAGTCCGGTTTAGGCAATAGGTCTTCATTTATTAATTTAAAACTACAGAAATGCCTTTCTGTATCTGTCTTTGATGACCTCGCTCCAGCCAGTGCACCACGACTGGTATATCAAAGGCCGTGGTATGTGCTATCCTGCATATGGAATGGTGCATATAAAATATCCCTTGCTGCTAGTCGATAAGAGTAGCGCATGAAGTGGCGACAGCGGGTTTCCTCCCTCAATATCTGTATGGTCCTTAACTATGATTATGTCCGACGCCATATAACCTTAAATAAAATGTGTTGAGTGTGTCGATAAATAAAACATTTCCTTCCTGTCTTTGATGGCACAGTTCTTTACACTGTATTTTAATTTAACAGTAGCATTTTTATATTGATGTTGATCATCACATAATGTTTTGCCTTTATTATATGTAATTTGCACCCAGTAGCCGATGTATTTTTCGTGCTGGGGTGTCGTTAAACATCTGTTCTAAGCATGATGACGTCTAAAGCATTTAAATTACCCAGTGATCTGTAGTTGTTTGTTATTTTTATTACTAAATAATATCAAATGTCTTTGTGGTATGCGGCCACTTAATTAATAGCAAAACGAAGCGAAGGAAGGAAGAAAGGTAGGGAATATTTTATTTAATGACGCACTCAACAAATTTTATTTACGGTTATATGGCGTCAGACATATGGTTAAGGACCACACAGATGCTGAGAGAGAAAACCCGCTGTCGCCACTCCATGGACTACTCTTTTCGATTAGCAGCAAGGGATCTTTTATATGCACTATCCCACAGACAGGATAGTACATACCACGGCCTTTGTTACACCAGCTGTGGAGCACTGGCGGAACGAGAAATATCCTAATGGGCCCAACGACGGGAATCGATCCTAGATCGATCGCGCATCAAGCGAGCGCTGTACCACTGAGCTACCTCCCTCCCCATAAAACGAAGCGATGCTCTGACTTAAGGGATTGATGGTAACACAACAATATTTGTGGTCAACCAGTATTTTGTTTTTGCATATCAGTTACCAAGTAATTGCACTAAAATGGCAGTTACGTGTTTCTGTGTATTATGCTGATAGATACTTCATTCAAATACACACACGCGTGAATAGTGCTGTGCAACCTTGACAAAGATGTATTTGCGGGGTTTGGGTTAAATTTGCGTTTGCCAAGCACCAAGGACACGTAACTAATATTTGTTTATTATTAACACCTCAGCAACTTCGACATTACGGCTATTTTGTGTGTGTAATATTAAATACATCACTAGAGCACGTTTAGTTATTGACCATCGGATGTCAAACATTTAGTAATTTTGACATATAGTCTTAGAGAGGAAACCCGCTAAATGTTTCCATTAGTAGCATGTTTTTGTTTTTTTAGAGTACATTGATTTATTCATCGTCGGCTATTGGATGTAAAATATAAGGTGATTTGACATAAAGACTACTTTTTTCATTAGCAGCATTTCCCCATATACAGAGCAGCATAAATACCACATCCTTTTATATACCAGTCGTAGGGCACTGGTTGGGACGGAGGAAACCCCAGTCAGAGAATGGGTCCCCTGAGGGTTTGATGCGATCAAACTTTAAGAAGATCAGGCGAGCTCGCTACCGACTGACTAGAACCCGCCTCCGATTTTAACCCAAACAAATCTCTTCACTGAATGTTATGTTAGGTATGAATTAAAAAAGAAAAAAAGAAGAAAAAAAAGAAGAGTATGACAGTGTATCTATAATGTCAGTTAATATATTTGCCGTAAGCAAATATTAAACTTCTGTGTCGAAACTAGTTTCTAGTTCATTTTTCTTTTCAGGGTTATTATTTTATAAAAGCGCACCAACACTAATGAAGCAAATTTCAGCTATATTTATGTAGGATCAACGTGAAGGTGGTGTTTTAAAAATATGACTACATAGCCAGTCGAATAGGGCGGGCGCGTTGATAACCGTGATAAGCCGACTGTCTCCAACTCGTCCGGCCCCAGTGAACACAGTGAGTAATCGAAGGTGGGGACTAAGTGTGTGTGTGTGTGTGTGTGTGTGTTTCTGTCTGTGTGTGTGTATGTGCGTGTGTGTGTGTTTCTGTGTGTATGTGTGTTTCTGTGTCTGTGTGTGTGTGTGTGTGTGTGTGTGTGTGTGTGTGTGTGTGGGTGTGGGTTTCTGTCTGTGTGTGTATGTGCGTGTGTGTGTTTCTCTGTCTGTGTGTGTGTGTGTGTGTGTTTCTGTGTGTGTGTATGTGTGTGTTTCTGTGTGTGTGTGTGTGTGTGTGTGTGTGTGTGTGTGTGTGTGTGTATTCGTGATATTGAATATTATTATAAGCGAAGCTTTTGACTTTCTTTGGTCAATTCGACATTTCTGTTCTTTTCCTTTCACAACTTGATGAGCGTGTGCTACCAGTGACATCATATAAATGTATAGCGTAGGACAGAAGAGAATATGTCCCACCACCCCCACCATCACCCCCCCCCCAAAATAAAAGAACAAAAAAGAAAAAAGAAAGAAGAAAGAAACAGCCGTTTTAAAGCTAAATATAACAACCTTTTTTTCTTGAAAAACTATAACTTACGTATTCCACAAAATTAATTTAAGGCTAGCAAATATTTTGAGCATTTTTTATTATGATACAATATATATTTGTTTGAGCGCCGCTCTGCTTTTAATAGAAACTGGACGACAAAATCATTTTCGGTTTGAACCCTTTAATTTTTCAATCTATTAAAATTATTATTGTCGTGTGAACATTTCAGGCCCATTTTGACAGTATATTTACTGAAATAGGCTTATAATGAAAATAAGTATTAAAATATTCGGTTTTTTCTTTGGAATATATTCCAAATTTACCACAACTACCTTTCACATATTTGTAGTATAAGAAACTTCCGTAAACACTGTATACAAAAAAAAAAAACAAGAAAAAAAAAAAAGAAAAGAAGAAAGAAAGAAAAAGAAAAAGAAAGAAACAATAAAACAGATAAAAAAAGAAAGAAAAAAAGAAGAAAAAAAATAGAAATCATAAAGCTATTTTCTTAGAGAGAGACTTTAAAAACAGTGTTTTATCAAATTCTAGCTCAGATTATGCCGTTTTTTGTTATGCTAGAGATTAGTCGGATACCGCAGTAGGATTTAATTAAAACGACGATCGTTTTTATGTCCACTTTGAACTATCTGACACTATACAAAGCAAGTAATTTCATAGAGTACTAAATCACCCAAAACACCAGCCTTAGCCTCCCCAATAACTCTACACAAAAATTAGTGTCAGTTCAACCAACATAATATTATCGTTTGCGCGTATGAATGTCAGCACACACGTTGGGGTGTTTTTTGCCCATCAAACTAGCGTATGAATAACTTCACACCTCGCCGCGCATCGCATAGTTCTGGCTATATTTCAGTTTTGTTATGTTTTTCATTTATTAACCACCATTAAAAACCAACCGATGACTCCGTATTGACAACCTATCTATACTATCGGAAGTATCATTTCCATATTTTCTCGCTCGACAGATCGCCAAATGTCCATCTGATGGTGATTATCGATCTGCACACGGGCATTTTGAAGATTATCTCTTTACAGGAAGTACCTTTTAAACATACACGACGTCTCATCACACGGTTAGTGACCATCATCCAACAGCAGCCGAGTTTCCATTGTACAGTGGCGGACTCTTGTGGATTTTTTCTACAACATTACAAAACCAACTGCGCTATTCATTTCAAGGTAGAGAGGTTTTCAACAGTTATGTTGTCTAACGACGCGGAGACGTGCATTTGTATGATCATATTTAATCGTGAAATACACCACGTCATTCTTCGCTGGCATACAATATAGTCTTTATTATGTAAGGGTTGATATTGAATTAATCATTTGGGGGTGTAGGTGCTAGTGGTGGGGGTGGGAGACACAGTTACGCTTGGTGGGTCTGCCACCTCATCAAACATAATTGGTTTACATGTGATGTTATTTTGTTGGTGGAAGGTATATTAAAATAGCCTCCCTCATTTGATCTCTTCTGGAACATACCTAATGCAGTTATAATAGATAATATCAATTTATATACACTGTACTATTAGAAACTTTGTAAAACAAGATCATTTAATTGTACATACATTTATTGCTTTAAAGATCACAACTGTCTACCAAAGCCAATGGAATGTAAAGTTTTGCAACCAAGAGAACTGACTTCTTTTCTATACCTAGCCTAATATAGTGGATGTGTGTGTGTGGTTGTGAGAGAGAGAGAGAGAGAGAGAGAGAGAGAGAGAGAGAGAGAGAGAGAGAGAGAGAGAGAGAGAGAGAGAGAGAGAGAGAGAGAGAGAGAGAGAGAGAGAGAGAGAGAGAGAGAGAGAGAGAGAGAGAGAGAGAGACAGGCGGGGTGGGGGGGGGGTGGGGGAGAGAGGGGCAGTAAAAGGAATATTGACAATGTAATATGGAGTCTTCTCCGGGTAGAAAAAACAAACAATACTTTTTAAAATTGTTTCTGGGTACAGTGTTTGAGATTGACGGTATCCCGATATCCCCGGGATACCAGAATTTAATTTTGGATACCAGACCTCAAGAAGCCAGTGTCCCACCAGGATACCATATAATGTGGGGGGTTTTCTGTTTGTTTTTTTAATCCTGCGTTTTAATTTTCACTGAAACAATGAAAGTCATCATTTCCTGGTGAAGTTAAGTAACAGTATTTTCAAGCTTGTACCCAGTCTAATGCTATGCCGTAACAATATCTCCCCAAACTCGTACCCAGTCTAATGCTACACTGGAGCAATAGCGACATAACAATGGACTGGGAACCGCTAACACGCTATTGTTTTTATTGGATGTTTCCTCCCTTCAAATTTTATTTGAGATATTGATTCCACATCTGCAGAAAATTGATATAGGTAGATTTATCATTAGTAATGTCAGAAACACTTTCAGATTACTGCTAAATATTAATTTATGTCAGTATTACTCAAAAATAGATGCAGCAAATCTTTTTGCCGAATCTGTTTGATTGCGAATTTCACGAATTACGCGATTTTGATTGCGGTGTAGACTGGGAACGAGAACAGTGTCGTTCAAGTTTGTTACGATATTATTTATGAATTTCATTTAAGTGTGATACTAAATTCTCAGGTGGGATACCAGATTTTGAAATGTTAGTATCCAACTGGGACTCTACTCAAAATGATTTGTCCACCCCCTCAGGAGTAAATATCCAAAACCCTATAATATCCGTGTGAACTAATATTTTTCTTACCGTAACTTTAGCCTAACATATGCTTAATATCTATTGTGAACACAACAGTCATCTATAATATTATTAAAGAGCGACAGAGAATTAGAGCGGAATACATTTGGCATTCTTGAGCATTATAAAACATTCAAAGTGACCCAATCTAATTAAAATTAGCTCCACTATTACATGTGGATCTAAAGACAGCCAGTTGGAGCTCATGTCCACCAATCAAAACCTTACTTGCAGAATCCTGCCAGTGATTTAAAAATAATTTGAAAACATTCCGAATTATCCTGAGGGTATACTACAAGTTTCGAATGAATTACGAATGCCTTAAAACATGTTTTATTTTATAAAATAAATAATTTGTAATGTAAAACTGAAGACTGATTTAGTTGTTTTTTTAATTTTATAAATAAATAAATAATTTTTAATATAAAATTGAAGACTGATAACCCACCCCGTACGTATTGGTATGGTTCGCTGTACTGCGGCAACTAAAATAGACTCGCCCGATATTTTTAGAATTTGTATGCTCCCAAATAACGTTATAAAAGGCGAAGTGTGATTGGTCAATATTTAAATTATAATTTACAGACGAAATGTTACCTGGACATTGGGGACTACGCAGTGTTGTTAGTTTTAAATCACTGGCAGGATTCTGCAAGTAAGGTTTTGATTGGTGGACATGAGCACCAACTGGCTGTCTTTAGATCCACATGTAATAGTGTAGCTAATTTTAATTAGATTGAAAGTGACCCGCAAAATATTTCAAAACCACAAACATATCGTTGGTACCAAACTGCAAAGCTAATTCAAAGATTTTCATAACTGTACACATTTTATTTTCTGTCTGTTTTTCATGTTTTGTAATCTTTTCTTTTCCATAGAGTATGAAATAATATTCAACCAAATAGTTCCAAAACAACCCCTTTGACAGCGCCATGTTTTATTCTTGTGTGACGTCATATTCTACATTTCCTTCATGTGCGCTACTTAATTCGACTTTAAACATACGCTGCTGATAAAAAAAAAAGTTTAATAAATGTTGAAATATAATTTTCTAATACTATTTATTTTTAAGTTCACATCTTACTCAATATTTTCAGTCCCCCTTTAACAACATCTCATTCAGGTGTGTTCGTCTTCTAAAGTAAAACGTGCAACCTCCATTTAACACATTGATTTGGCATCAGTTTAAAACGATTGCAACCTGTAATATAGCTTTAATGCAAACTGCAGTCGTTTCACTCTGTGCGATTATGTGATTACTTCAAACTAATGTTGAACCAGTGCTCCACAACTGGTGTAACAAAGGCCGTGGTATGTACTATCCTGTATGTGGGATGGTGTATATAAAAGATCCCTTGCTGCTAATCGAAAAGAGTAGCCCATGAAGTGGCGACAGCGGGATTTCTCTCTCAATATCTGTGTGGTCCTTAACCAGATGTCTGACGCCATATAACCGTAAATAAAATGTGTTAAGTGCGTCGTTAAATAAAACATTTCTTCTTTTTTTTTCAACCTAATGTTGGGACGTGATTTTGGATCAGTCGGTAATTCGCTCGCCTGGTGTACTCGAGTCGCAGGATCGAACCACGTCGTCGGACTTATTGGGATATTCTCGTCCCAACCAGTGCCATGCGATTTATATATTAAATGCTGTGGTACGTGGAGTCCTGTCTGTGGAAAAGGGCATATAAAAGATCCCGTACAACCAATCGATAAAATGTAACAGGTTTCCTCTGAATACTATGTGTCAGAATTACCAAATGTTTGACATCCAATTGCCGATGATTAGTTAATCAATGTGCTCTAGTGTTATCGATAAACAAAACAAATGTTTGGCAATAATCAGATGTTCTTTGTAACTTACATATCAACGCCTTAAATAATGTCAAGGGCTATTCCTTGTTTTGATATGTCAAAACAACAGTTTTGACAAATAATAGAACGCTTTGTCCGCAAAGACTTCAAATGACATTTTAAAACATCCACAAACTCATTCCCACTCTAGTGTATGATTAAAATAAGGCGAAAACAATCATGAACATAAGAATATCTTTTATTAAAACAATAAAATAAAATAACATGAACTTATGACAGTGTGGTTTGTGGCTCAACATAAGCAACTTTTAGATATGTTTGTTACACGAGTTCAAATATCTCTGTAATGATTTCATATTTAACAACAGAATTCCAATATGACCCATGCCCACCTACCACCCCACCCACCCCACCCACCCGCGAAATAAAAAGAATACAAAAACATACAACTAGAATGAAATAACGTCGCTTGACCAATTACATACTGAATAAAGAAAAATCACACCCTTCAAAAGATAATTGTATAAATGTATCTTTCAATAACTTTGGTTAAGTTAACTTCTTTTATCTTTGTTTACAAACTGTTTGACATAGCAGATATGTGTCAGTAATGGAAATATACAAGTATTATACGATTTACGTAATAAGCGTAACTGGAGTAAACATTCAGTCGTGTCTTTCAATGAGCAAAATGAAGAAAGAAAAAAAGAAGAGGAGAAACACAAGAAAAATAAGTAGGAGTAGAAGTAGTAGTAGTAGTAGTAGTAGTAGTAGTAGTAGTAGTAGTAGTAGTAGTAGTAGTAGTAGTAGTAGTAGTAGTAGTAGTAGTAGTAGTAACATTAGCAGCAGTAAAAGTAGTAATAGTAGTAGAAGAAGAAAGAAAAGAAGAAGAAGAAGAAGAAGAATGAGATGAAGAAGTCGAATATATGATTAATTTCAGTCCACCGTTAAAGAAACGGATGCCATAGAAATGTCTAGATATGTCATTAGACAGGGACATTGAGACCAATCACCAAGATCTACGAAACAACTCGTGAAAATGTTACAAGCAATAATCATACAATATCTAATCGTGACATTGAATATCAAACTACTGAAATGTGTCAATAACTGAAAACAAGTGCGCATTGTTGCGGAAAGTGATGACAATGGTTTGTTTTGCAACATCTTTTCCCTCATTTTGGGCACTAAAAACTAAGATGGTTCTTCAACATAAAGTCTAACCCCTGACTTTGTCCGATGGGATACTTTTGTTTTTATAATGTTCGTTATTGAGCATTAATCTACAAACTTTCCTTGGAAAATTCTACGTCCTTCAGAATGTTTTTCACATTAAGAAGTTTAAACCTCCAAGTTTCATTACATTACTAATCTTTTTCCCACAATTGTCAGTGGGTTGCATTTCTACACGTTTATTATTTATTAACACTGAGACATTCAGTGATCAATAAAAAAAAGGTTTTGACGAAATCATTCAATATTAATGTTTTACCACCGTACTGTTTACATTGACCAGCGAGTTAGAATTTTGCATATTATGTACAATGATTGAAATAGCGAGGCGTTTCTATTGGGGGTAACCGCACACTGGGGGACGGGCACCCGCAATGTCTACAAGTGGTTATGGGGCGACAGGCAAATATAAAAAGGTGGTAGGGGAAAACACGAGATGTGGTTGGGATTAGCATGGCCCCAATGCCCCCCGCCCCCCCCCCCCCCCCATCCCCACACACACACCCAGGCTACGCCAATTTGGACAAATCATTTGTGAATAAATGATTGCAAACTGCACCAAGAAGATTCTGTGACAAGCATAATGTTCTTGACAAACATTCTTCAAGGTAAAATCTTCACCACATTCATATTGTTTTTCAAACACTGTCTCCTGTAGGTTAGACGCTAACATTATTGCTATTAAACAACTAATCAAATTCTGTGCCCATCAACATTTGAAACATCGACTAAATAGCGTACATTATGAAACGCTATTTAGATTCCATTGCATTTACAACACCAAAACAATTGCAATTGGTAATACTATAATAATTATGTAGAACAAAATCACTTTGTCTGGTTACTATAGTAACCGATGCATCATGGACCATCTCGCCGCTGAGCAAGGAGGCCTTTTAAACAGATGCACTGCACCCAACATCAGCAACATTACCTTTGCAAAACATCTTTATTGTAGCACTTTGTATATGCATAATGCAAGTCTCACGCAATCCACTTCAGTTTCTGAAGTCAAGTTTATCGTCTTGTCACTGTCAGACATGAGTGTTTTTCTCTCTCTGTAGTACTTTCGTCCTTTTACAAAAAAAGCATTACAGCTTAGATAATTTGCAGTTCTTCTGTTTCCTCTCATCATTTTATCAACCTCTGTTTTCTGGGTATACAACGCCGCCTGTAGGAGGCGGAAGTTGGCTCACGTGTTGTTGGAGTCCATGGATAAACATTCTGGGTAAAATTGGACGCTGCGCTTGCGCAAGAGCACTGTCTCCGTGACGGAAGTAAAATGCATCGAGATTGGATAGAATGCTTGCTGCCTGTGGGTGATACGTGAACCAGTATGGGTTGCTCTGGAGCATGCGCTGTACAGCGGCATAGTTTCCCGCCTCTGCCAACAATTCCAAGCCAACAGCCGTCTGCCTCTTCCACTTGGTTCTGTGAAATATAACAAAATTAAATTACACACCGAACTCTTTACGTTTCACTACACTTTCATATTAAATCACTTCACAGGTGAATTAAACATTAATGGCGAAATTTACGAAGCCTATTTTTCTGTTTAAGCATTGTACATATATGTAGTTACACGCGTGAAAAATATAAACAGGTTTTGTAAATTCTGCCCTAACAGTCTAAAAAAAAAAAAACCTCTAACAAATCTAAAACAAAAACCTGAAATACAAATTAAAAAGAAGAGAGTAAAAAGAAAAAAAGGAGAAAAATAAATTGTAATAAGAAAAAGAATTTGACCTATTATTGATACCTAATACAATCGTTTCAGTGTAAAAAAAAGAGACAAGTATACGCTTGCTAATGTATGTATAATATATGCGATCATAGTGAAAATCGTTTGTCCCTGCCGCGGCTATTGAAGCCAGGGTTCTGACATCTGTAGGTTAGTTGTGCTATTGCATTTTGTTCGAGACTTAATCAACAAACTCGGGACCCGCTTCAGCCAATACCAGCTAACAAGCAACAATATAGTGCGCCATTCAATACGTTCAGTGTTGAACACAGCTTATTTTAACATTCAATAAACGCATTTCCACCAGTCTATGCACCGAGAGTTCATTCAATTCTATTTGACATTTGTTCGTCGAGCAGTATTATTAGTTGACTTTAAGATTGACTCGAGGCTCAATGGAGGAAACCTCTTCAGAAAATAACCTCCACAGGTGAAGAGCTCTCTCCTTCGATATCGAGGTGTGAATTACTTCGCCCATAAAGCGCTGATAACTGAAGACAATTGTACATTCTTATGGAAAGTGGTGGAAAGGACTTGGGTTTTTCTTTATTACAAATACAGATAGGGTACTCGAGTTCATTTTCCTTTCACGAAAACGGATTTCGCTGAATGCTCTGTGACCCGGATTATCCTACAACACAATGTCAAATGCTCAAAATTGTCCGAGCGTAATCTCCTGCTTGGATTTCGCGAACTCAAGGTTTACAGCCTGGTCCATAAATTGAAGACTTTTAAGAATTAAAATGATTAAACTTAACAATAAGTATGCATAATAAAAATCGACATAGTTAGTTTTCTTCGCATGCGGTTTTTTCCATTCAACTTAAATCGACTTTTTATTATTTAAAATAATAAAACACACACACACATAAAACAAAAATACCGCAATACACAATAGGACATTATTACATACCAAGTGTTAATATATTGTTGTAATCTCTATGCGAATAGACAAAACATGATGAATACAATGTGTTTATTAACTACCACCATTAAAGCTAATAGCAATACAAACCATTGCTAGTTTATGATTTGAAGAAATACACTTTTATTTTGCACTGTGAGTTAAGCCAAATATTTTCTTTTGATTTCCATTTCTCACTTCAAAAGCTGTTTTAAAAATGATAATATTGGGTGTTAGGATTTGAATGTAAATACAGTTTTCCATTTCCCTCCTGCCACAGAAAAATATTTCTATATATTGCAGGTACATTAAGATATCTTAAAAAAAAACTACTTATCAAATGCCATCCTCTCCCTTTGCGAAAACCTGTCAAATATGCACAAAATAAAACTATATCGATAATCACAGTGTATGTGAACATTCATTATAGCTCCCTTCATGAAAAGTAATTTATTTGTCTCAGGGCTTCTAGATTATGGCAGCTCCACTCCCATGACAAGTGATATTCAATGCTGGGCTAGTATGTAGCTACTATTGCCATGCCCGACGGCTGGTGAATTTTGTTTGGTCAAATGTTGCATTTGAAGTCTATTTTGTAAATATGAATATCCTGCCCTCAACCCAATTCCCCACTGTTAATGTGTCAAGTTCTAGTTCCGTCTTTAGGTGACATGTCTGATTATTACTATTATTTAGTAAAATTGTATTAAAGTAAACTAAAGTAGGGCTAGTAAATTTTTATTCATGGCTAGTACATTTTTAAAAATCACTGATCCCATGGCTACTGGATTTTATAAAAATTCGAGAAGCCCTGTTTCTTCATCCCAACCATATCTGATAATTCCTGTCATCTTAGTAGATCGACGTATACCGTTTAAACTCTGTATGTAGTTATTTCACGTGATTCAACTGTTCACATTGCATTAATTATAAATTGTGTTATTACAATTTGCTTGTTCATCTTATTTGATTTCAGGATTTATTTTTACTTGTTAAAAATGTATTTATTTGCTGTTTAAAATGTCATAATCACATAATGGATTGGATTAATGAACATGCACGACGTAAGCATTCTACAACGCTTAATTGAAGGGTTTAGACTAGTTTTCTAATTTACTCATTTCAAATGTTTGTTTCAGTTTTATTTTAATTTTAATTCTGATAGTTTCAAATGCTAAAATAACAGCAATTTAATTTTAATTTTGTTACAGATATAATTAAAATTTAGCACTTTACTTATTAATTACTCCCTCAATTTTGCAATGACGAGATTAGTTTCAATTTAATTGAATTGAACTACTTTGAACTGAATTGAATTTTAAATGAAATAAAATAAAATTAAAATGAAATTAAAATAAAAATTATAAATAAAATAAAATAAAATAATTTCAAATCTAATTTAGTTAAATTACATTAAATTAAAATCAATCTTAGATTTAAATTAAATTTGAAAACAACGAATGGGTACCAAGATTCAAAAACAAAGATGGAAAGAAAATATGTCATCAAAGGATGCCGATTCTAATTTCAATATGCATCTCCTGAGCCAGAAGACGTATATATTTTTTTAGCGTTGCGGGTGACAATGTATATAATAATACAGACAAATATACACACTTTAAAAAACATTATTTTGTGCAACATTCAGAAAGTAACAACCACTGTTGATGAAATTGGAAGTAGGTTTTGAATTGGTTTCTTTCCATCTTTTCTTAATTTTTGTGATTCCATTAGGAAATGCACTAAACCTTTGGAAGATGTATTAGTACTCGTAGAAATTTCGTTTTATTATTACAGTTATATGAACAGAAATTGAAGTATAAAATTAATAACTATTTACAAATGCAATAATTGTGTTTGAGAGAGAGAGAGAGAGAAAGATATATATATATATATATATATATATATATATATATATATATATATATATATATATAGAGAGAGAGAGAGAGAGAGAGAGAGAGAGAGAGAGAGAGAGAGAGAGAGAGAGAGAGAGAGAGAGGGGGGGGGAGGGAAAGAGAGCGGAGGGAAGAGGGGGGGGGGGGCTGATAAGGGTATAGAGAGTGTTTTGTTCTGGAAGTTATTTTGGTACCAGGTTTTCCTGTCCGTGATGTTTTAACACAATCACTCTCCTTCTCTTTTGGTACCAGCTTTACTTGTCTGCGATGTTATAAAACAATAACTCACCTTCTGTTTTGGTACCAGGTTTTCCTGTCTGTGATGTTTTAACACAATAACTCACCTTCTGTTTTGGTACCAGGTTTTCACCTGGGTGTCTGTGAGGTTAAGCTTGGCCGCCAGTTCCATCCTGTCCTGGACACTGAGATACTTCTGACGCTCGAAGTTCTTCTCCAGACAGCTCAGTTGATGGTCGGTGAAGGCCGTCCTAGCTTTTCTCGGCTTCTTAGTCTTCATCATCATCGACGACGTGCTGTCGTCGCCGTCCTCGTGCTCGTCCGTGTCATCTGAAGGCAAAAATATACCCAAAATTATTTATATTATTCTATTCTTGTTTTCTTTTTTGTTCACTTACATTTTGATTGCCCAAGAAGAGCTTAGTAAAGCCAAGGTTAGTATTTGTTATTTGTAACACTTGGGCAGGATCCAGAGCCGAACCTATCAAAAATATGAAAACATTGTCGTTTTTAGTTTGTAATTGTCTCTTTTGTCTAGTTGTAGAAGGACCCTATATTACCGTGTCCTGAATCTTTGGTTTACACCAACTCCAAATATTCCTTTACATGCCAACATTCTTACAAGGTTCGGACATGTCTGCCATGACCTCTGCCTGTGATATTAGTCTAGGTCGATTAATCTATAGGAAACTCTGTTTTATGCAAGGGAATTGATGTGATTTATTCAAGACAATCATTGAGTGGGGTTTTGTTTATCTAAGCGAAACAATGTGTCTTATTTAGGGAAATGACTGGCTTTATATAGAGTATACACTATCGAGGGGAATCGCTAAGCTTTTCTACAAGGGAATCGTTTTGGGAGTTTTTATATTTGGGAATCATTGTTTTATCCTGGAGAATTGCTCTGGCCTCTCCTTTTTTGTCTCTCATTGTTTAAGGTGAGAACTGTTTTAATCTAGAAGGAATGACCGTGTGTTATTTAAGGTAGTCATTGTGTTTTGTGTAGGGACATCACTATGCATAGTGTATCATAATGAATCGATATATTTTATTAAGGGAATCGGTATGTATATTCCACAAATTTAGCAGGATGTGCTGTCATTTCCAAAACATATATATATACATTAGCTACACGTTAAACTGAGTGACCAAATTTTAAAGCTATCAAATCATTAGCGAACGTTATCGGTTCTCGCTATCGCTGAACTCAGCCCAGGTGTTTTGGAAATGACAGCACATCCTGCTAAATTTGTGGAATCATTATAGTTTCTCTGAAGAATACATGTATTTTATCTGGGGCATCGCAGTACATTTTATGTATTGGAATCGCTATTGAATGTCAAGGGGCAATCGCCCTGTACTTACGAAAGGGACTTCTGGGATTTAACCCGTGGAATCTGTACATTGTAACGAACTTTATTTTATCTAGGTGTAAAATCGCGTTGCCTTTTAGAGACCTTTACAAACTTACAAATCTATACAAATTTGTTTTCTGATGTCTGTGACATTTATGATAACTGCTCAAATCATAGACCTATGCCGAGTAAATCTTCGCTTGCCATTAAAAAAATCTTCGCCAGAATCATGTTTCTGTTTCGTTTAGTCCATCTCAAGCGTCCGACAATAAAATCGCAACGTTAATAGATCGTATTATCTTACTGTTCGGCTTGTCTAGCTGTCAACGGGCGTCAGTGGACAGATTTAAATGACATTCCTAGCCCTGTCTTCTTTACGTATCCTATTTTTTTTTAAATGCTCGGCGAAGTACACGAATTGCAAAAGAATCGTTTAATATCATTTCCGTTAACACCCGGTAAACACCGAACACAAAATAGTTGTCACCGGTTTGGATTACCGAGCAGAATTCATTCCACGGCTTAGAAGTGCCGACTTGAGTTGAATGTTTTGTCTCGGGTGGCAGTTCACGATACGATCCGTGCGAAAATCCGCCACTATATGTCAAAATCTCCCGGTTGTCAAAACGTGGATTAGCTATGAAGAAAAAAAACGTTTAAAACGGTTTGACAGTGACGTTTAGACTGTAAACCTATATTCGTATAGTATACCTATATCTGTTTTAAATACTTATGGGATATTGGCCAAGTATCACATAAAAAGACTCCAATTCTTCATTTAAGGTGTATACTACCAAATCAAATCCCATAGACGACAACAGTAACATATGTGGCTAAAACTCCTACCTGCAGCGTATAAGTCGACATAAACACCACGGATATAAATACTACCATCCCTCACCCTTAAGGTGAACCAGAAAAAAATCGGAGGTCACAGTGGTACTAGATGAAATAAAATTGCTTACATATTTTGCCCAGATGAAACTATATAAAATTTGTATATATATATATATATATATATATATATATATATATATATATGCATGGACTTACATAGGCGATCACAGGGTGTATTGAATTAAAATAATTGTGTAGTTAGTAGTATTCCTGATATGATTTAAAATAAAATTTGATGTTCTGTTTGAGGTAAAAATGTTTAAAATGCAGTTTATTATATTTGATATTAGATTAACAGTGCACCCATTCCATTCTGCTATACTTATACTATAGGTATGTAGTTCCATGCACTAAATCAGACTTCCAGTTCCTAGTTTGAGGTGAAGCGTGAAATAGTAATGTAAAAACAGCCGCAGGTCTGATTGGCAATAATATATAACAGTATTTATTGTATGTAATATTATATTAGCTATTCCCGACAGTGGTAAGGCGCTCGACTGATGTGCGGCCGGTTTCGGATCGATCCACGTCAGTGGACCCATTGGGCTATTTCTCGTTCGAACCAGTGCATCACGACTGTGGTATGTGTGATGGTGCAAATGAAATATTCTTTGCTACTAATAGAAAAATTTGGCTGGTTTCCCCTCTAAGACTATGTCAGAATTACCAAATGTTTGATATCCAATAGCCGATGATTAATAAATCAATGTGCTGTAGTGGCGTTTTTAAATAACACAAACGTTTAACTTTTCAGTATTGGTTGGAATATAAATGCAGATGCGATTGTCTGCAAAATGTTGAAGTGGTCTTAAATTACTAAAAAAGACTCGGATGTTTCTGAATCCGTATATGTGATCCCTCTGCTGACTTTATAATCCCTTTCTCGGCTTTAATTATAACGTGCTATTTGATGGAACGATCGTGATGATAGGTTGCATTACGCGAGTTGAATCTCATATGGGAAATGCTGTCAGCACCATTGACAGATTTTGTTTTCATAACAAAGAGTAAACTGTCTTCGTAATATAACAATGTGATAATAATGCACGATTTAATGTAATTTAATTATACAGATAACTACACGGCATACCGTTATATGATTATTAATAACCGATGGCCTTAACTTTGTCGCTAATTTAATATACAACAATATCCGTCGTAACAAGTAGTAAACAATATTAATGTTTGCTTTTTTTGTCTTGTTTTGTTTTTAATTTCTTCTTTTTGCAAAATATAAAGGATATATATAACAATTTTTTTATAAAATGCAAGAGATATTTTTAATGAGTCACGTAGCAGTTTTACGGTCAATGAATTAAGTTAGATTATAACTTGTCAGTGCTACAAACTGGTGCGAGTTTTCAACTATCATAGATATATACACAGTGGAATCATACTTTTACTGAAATAATTGTATGTATTATTTTATTAATTTTGCACGACTTGCTATTTACATCATTCTTAAACAGGCAAATGTTATAACTGATTTTATTTCCATTTGCAGACATCCTCCAATAACAAGTTTAAAAAACAGTAATAAGAAATTGTTTCTGCAAATGACTGCAGTCTCCAAGTATGATAATTGATATGCAGTAGAGCCATATTTGGACTGACACATATGTATTGGACACTTCTCAGGTGATCATATTCAATTTCTTTAAAAAAAAATACGTAACAGACAAATTTTAAAATTGGCGTTTTTCTCATTTTTGACATCTTACCCTTCAAGTATGTAGTTTAGAAAGCAGTATTGTAATATCAGTATTGTTTGCGTTGTACAAGAAGTATTTTCTTTATTGCCGCTCCAGTTTGTAAGGGAAATTGGTGGTCTTTGTTCCTCACTCCTGTTTTATAGACCCGACAGATTGCTTCATACAATATTTATTATTTAACTCTCCCACTCGGTTACTTACCTAATTAGCAATAAACGCAAACTGTCGGAGCTAATTGGAACAGAAGGTGATCCCAGAGTGGCAGACGACATTGCGGACTGACCGGTAAACGAGCCACAGAGTACGTACGTAGTAAACTCGGCAGTTCGTGATGACGTTTCATGCATATTTCAGATCATTCTGCATCTGTCCGGAGGCCAATCTGTTAGACTTTTTTTTTTCTTCTCGTGGACAAATTCCGAAACGAAATTTTTAAAGTTTTTTTTGCTTTTTTTGCTATTCATATAATTTTACTTTTACTTTTATTTCATTATTATTTATTATTATTATTATTATTATTATTATTATTATTATTATTAATTTTTATTTATTAGTTAAATTTTATTTTTATTTTATTTAAATATTTATTTATTTATTTATTTATTTATTTATTTATTTATTTATTCATTCATTAATTCATTTAAATATTTATTTATTTACTTATGGTATTTATTATATTTTCTCTTTCTTTTCCTACTCTGTTCCAATCTTTTATGTTTTATACTATAACAGATCTATGTGCGATCGATCTAGGATCGATTCCCGTCGATGGACCCACTGGGCTATTTCTCGCTTCAGCCAGTGCTCCACAACTGGTGTAACAAAGGCCGTGATATGTACTATTCTGTCTGTCGGATGGTGCATATAGATCACTTGCTGCTAATCGAAAAGAGTAGCCAATGAAGTGTCGACAGCGGGTTTCCTCTCTCAATATATGTTTGGTCCTTAAGCATATGTCCGACGCCATATAACCGTAAATAACATGTGTTGAGTGTGTCGTTAAATAAAACATTTCCTTCCTTCCTATAACAGATGGAGGTGGAGGGACGCAGCCCAGCGTTCGCTTGATGCGCGGTGGGTTTCGAATCGACCCCGTCGGTGGGCCCATTGGGCTATTTCTCGTTCCAGCCAGTGCACCCCGACTGGTATATCAAATGCCGTGGTATGTGCCATCTTGTCTGTCTGATGGTGCATCTAAAAAAGATCCCTCGCTACTAATGGAAGAATGTAGCGGATTTCCACTATATGACTACACTATATGACTACACTATATGACTACTTGTCAAAATTACTAAATGTTTAACATCCAATAGCCGATGAGTAATAAATCAATGTGTTCTAGCGGTGTCGTTAAACAAAATAAACTTTTTTTTTTTTTTTTATAACAGATCGACTTTCTTTTCCTAACCCAAAGTGATACAAAAACAATACAAATATATTTGTGTAATAAATTACTATTAAATTGTATTTCTATGTATAACACATTATTATTGTTATATTTATATCCATTTGTATATTTTACTTACTTACTTAACTGAAATATGTATACATTTTAATTTATTTCTATTTATATACATATATTTATTTCAATTAGTTTATTTTTATTTTTCCATTTATGCATTTGTCTATTTATTTTTACGATATTTTTATTGTTGTGATTTATTTCTATTTACATTTACTTGTATTTATTTCAATTAGTTTATTTTAATTTTTTTAATTTTTGTTTTTCATTCATACATTTGTCTGTTTATTTTTACTATCTTTTTTATTGTTGTTTTATATGTATCTTCTTCTTATTAATTTTTTTTCGGATACAGACACACGATCTATAGAATTTCAATTATACGTGACTTTCATGAGGGCGACTATTACGCGTTGCTTTCGCTTGGAGAGTTGTGTTAATAGCGACTTTTGTCAGGGCTATATCGCCTTGTCACACTCCGACAATAACATGTAATGTAAACCACGGCCTCCGTCCAAATCGGTATGCTCGGTTCTATACCGATTTTACTGATACACCCTGTAGGAATCAAACTACTGATCATAACTGTACTGATAAGTATGATTAGCCCGAATGACAAACCTATTAATACATACATACAGTTAAATGAAACGTGCTCAATGTACAGCGATACCTGAGCTCGCTGGTCTGGTTATGTCATCAGATTTGGCAGAAACTGGGATCGATTCACAGTACCGACTCCAACCTTGTGTGTTAGTGTTACTGTCAGTGTGTGTGTGTGTGTGTGTGTGTGAGAGAGAGAGAGAGAGAGAGAGAGAGAGAGAGAGAGAGAGAGAGAGAGAGAGAGAGAGAGATTGTGTGTGCGTGTATGTGTGTGTATGTGTGTGTTAGTGTTAGTGCGTCTGTGCGTTAGTGTGTGTGTGCGTTAGTGTGTGTGTGTGTGCGTGTGCGTGTGTAGCTAGCTCTTTGATGAAATGTTAAACCATTTTTAATTTAACCTCAGGGATGAATGCAGGGGTTTTTTTTCCAGGGAGAGGGTTCAACGTTTAAAAAGGGCACATACACTATTCAGGATGGTGTACAGTGTTTAAAAAGGGAAACTGCAGTATTCAAACATATGGCAATACTCCCCCAAAACACTAAGCCGACGAAGATATTACACCATTAAAGTCATTGTATTCATTTACTAAATAGTGCATATTGTGGAGAATTTCAGATTTCACTGGGGTCATACACACTTAGCCCTCTCCCTGGATCTGTGCCTGAATCTATATTACTTTAATTTTAACTGATTTTAGCCTTTTACCTTTGAATGTATTTAAAATGTGAACAGAGTGTTGCTGAACTGGGTACCTCTAGGACTTCAGATGTGGTTAAAGTCTAATTTGTTTTTGGCAGCCCCATCTACCTGCGACTCATTTTCTTTTCATATTTAGGCCTGAAGCAAATAATCTTCCTCTTTGGATTTAATTTGAAATTTACTTACTACAATTTAATATTATTCATTTTGATATATATTTGTTTAAATTTCTGTTGTTTTTTAATTAATTTTTACTAGTTGTTTCTTTAAAACAAATTTGTAGCCTTTGTATCATCACCATCCCCCTGTGTTTTCCTAGGAGGATGTACCAATGATAGACATGCTTGAATCTTCAATGAATGTAAGTATGTGTCAAATTGTTAAACTTTTATATCGACTTCTCTTTAAATAACTGTATGTTATTAATCTATGTCTTGAACTCCATATTGTGAGCGTGCTTGAATCTCAGTTATAATTACAAAAAAATAATGTCAATTATTAATAAATTGGAATTGTAGTATTACAATATATAATATGCAATATTTACAATAAACATTGTGTGGTTACTAATTGAAATGTTTGCCAGAATTAGAGATAATTATTAAGAATATGAATTTAAATTTATTAATTTAATTTTATAAAAAAAGCTTCATGTTTTATGCTAAAATATCACATTATATTTTAAAGAAAAGTATTCGAGAAACACTTTATATATATCAGGTCAGTTTTAAAACTCTGAAGTTGTAGTTTTCGTATGCAAATAATAGTTGTAATAAGCAAATCGTAAACTATTGCAGGTTTGTGAGGATAAGATATTTAAACAGTAAATCTGTAAGTAGTGTAATTACTTAAACATTTTATAAAACACGTATTCATTTTATTTTATATTTGCCAAATATATATGTACAAAGTGTTAAGTTTATTTTCATGTAAAATATGTATTAATTATTGACATTATGAATATTATTATAATAATTGTGATATTTATTGTGACGATTACTACTACTACTGCTACTACTACTACTACTACTACTACTACTACTACTACTACTACTACTACTACTACTACTACTATTGCTACTACTACTGCTACTGCTACTGCTACTGCTACTACTGCTACTACTACTGCTACTACTACTACTACTATTATTAATAATGATGATGATGATGATAATGATAATCTTATCATGATTATGATTAATATTAATATTATTATTATTATTATTATTATTATTATTAATATAATTATCAATATGTTGCTATTTTGTTGTTGCTATTAGTATCAATATTATCATGATGCAATTTAAAATATGTAAAATATACTTGTTTTTCATTAATATAAAAATTATTTGTCTAGCAATCATAACTTGTTTTAACACAAAATTCTCTATTAAGATATTGATTTAACACAAATCTGTTTAAATGACAATTTATTTTCATTACGTTTATTATTAGTAAACATCCTTTTGTAAAACACGATTTTCATGAAAGTAGTTTTACTAAAATAACAGTTTATATATAAAACAACCATAAAATCCCCAGTTGTTTATAATTAACATCAATTGCTGCATAATAATAGCTTTTTTATTTTACATTTTGCCTGTGTCTACATATACATACCCTCCGCACAATTCGAATCCACATCAATGTCTTTGGAGCTGATGGGTGGCCGAGACCTGTCACTGAAAAGATCACTGCTCATGTTCATAAAGTTTATTTGCTTGAGCCCCCCAGAGGGGGACAGGCGGCTGCAACACTCGGCCCCTCGCGAACCCAGAATGTCAGTGATAAGAAAGGACGGTCTGGGGAGATGTCTCACTGGTTTGGGTTCGCCCTCGAGGGACGGCAATCGTTCACGTGTCTCCATAGCCCTCTCGACGGATCTGCTGTCTGTGCGTACGTCTGTCGTCTGTTTGTCGTCCACACAAACCTTAACCTCACTGTCAGACGCCGACTCCGAACATTCACTTTCGGAATGGACTCTCTCCTTGAGTATGTCTTCCGCTTCTGGCGACATCTTTGCTGTTTTCTTAATGTCATCCATAGATTTTAAAAGAAAGAAAAAAGAATCCACACAAGTTGAGTCTTCTTTCAAAAATATTTTTTTAAAAGTCTCCTTAGCAGAAGTAATCTCCTTGACTTAAGACAGTCATGTTAATTTTTTTTTTTTAAATGACCAGAGCACAATATATCTGTGTCTTTGATAACAAATGTCTTGCAAACCGAATGACACAGTACAAGAATGTGACAGTTGGCTGTCAGCTGCTGTTTATCGCTCGACGTCAGGAGTTGATAGGTTTACCAAAAAAGACTCGGATCGTCTCCCGCTGATTTTTGTTATATTTTTATTTATCACCGAGTAACAACTACGAGCCCAGGCTTATGCGGTCACTCAGGACAGGTAGCGAGGCTTATAGGCTACAAGTGCAGTCCCTGTTCCTTCTTTGAATAGTGATATTTCTCTCTTGCTGGTTCTTCTGAGTGTAAAATGCTCGGCGGCCGCCCTACGACATTGATCCCAGCTCGGCCATGCGTGTCCACACTTAGAAAGGTGTTACCTGAACTTAATAAATAAATGCAACCAATTAGAGTCACCTGGCGCTACACAACAGCCAATCAGATTGGTCATTTCCGTAAAGTGGGCGAGGCTAAAAGCCGATAGCGGATCAACTGAATCACGGCCCCAAACAGTATCGTTCGCAACATTTACTTTGAAAGAAAATCATAATACACTCTTTAAAAATCCGTGTTTTATTGTCCGACGACATTTTGGGAAATTAATAGCTTCTCAACAGAAAAGAAAAAAGAAAGAAAGAAAAAAAGAAAAAAAAAGAAAAAAGAAAAAAAAAAAGAAACCAGAAGAGAAAATATTATTAAAATAAAAAATAATTAGTGGCTTAAAATTTAATCCTTATTTTTTTAGATAATAATCTATTCATGAAATAATCCAGCTTTATATATTGATGTGACCATTATTTGTATTTGGTTTGAATTTATAACGAACATCCCAGCCCCAGTACTGAATATAATTTTAATAAAATTTTACATGCAGTGTAAGTCCTTTTTAAGTTGCAGTAATTCGTTGAATATTGTAGGAAAATACCCTGATTGTCACACTTCCAAAAGTGCCACAGAAATCGTAAATAAAAAAAAATAAAAAATCATGGCATAGCGGAGGTAGTTAGCCCAATAACTGTAATCCCAAGTGCTCTTTATATGTAAAACACATACTACATTACCCTCCCCTTTCTCCATAGCTGTTTATGGCGTTTTTCAGTTGGTTACGGCATCACTTACCATTGAAATGTGTGTATATGGGACTATATTATGTAGCTCAGAGAAAGAAAAAAATTGCAAATAAACACAACTTACCCCCCCCCCAAATCCCATACAATATTACCCTACCCCCCAAAAAACCACCACCCCACACACACACAACCCCCCCCCCCCCCAAAAAAAAAAAAAAACCCAACCCCAGAAAAAACTTAAAACCTAGTGTAAACCAGTAAATGAAACGAAATGGAGTTTTAATGCATTATTTAACATTTGAAGAGGCTATTCATCAATATAGGTTTTGCATGATAAGCTAGTGTAATTTTCACAAAAAAATACTAGTCCGTGATCACATGGAACATAACATAGCTACGTTAAAATAAAGTTCGAGTTCTATTTTGTTTTAAATTTTACAGCTTATTACAATAGTCCAAACACAGAAACAATAGATATAATAAATATATTATAGTATGCACAGAGCAATATACAAGGTATACCGTATCTGGCGAAAAGTGTATTAAATACAAATATCGAATATATAAAGTTTAAACTAATTTGTTGAAAATAAAGTGCTACTGACTATTATAATATGGATATTTTCACTGTTATTAGTGTTTTACGTGATATACGTTTTTATTTATATACAAGTATTATATTTCACATTTCTACTACTGGCTTGTATGAGGGTACAAAACGGAATTTGTAATGATATTTTAAAAGTAAAATTAGGTCTTTGATTTGAATAATACGTATTTCTCTTGTCGTGGTGGGGGTCGTGGGATTGGGGGATGTGTCATACGCCTGTGTTTATAGACATTTTGCATTATTAAGCATAAATGCACTGTTTGACATCCATTGGTCTATTTCTCGTTCTAGCCAGTGTTCCACAACTGGTATGACAAATACTGTGGCATGTGCTATCCTCTCTGTGGGATGGTGCATATAAAAGATCCATAGCTGCTAATCGAAAAACCTGTTACCGGCCCCGGTGGGACTGCTTGTGCTCCCTTGCACCTGTCAGTGAAGGCGGTCCCCCCCACCTCCATCCCACCCCACCCCTTTCCTGTCCTGGCCGAGGCCGGAACCTGTGCCTAGGACAGGCGTGCGCTACAACAGCTTGCTCTGAATGGGCACGTTAAACACTCTGACCTGACCTAATAGAAAAGAGTAGCCCATTAAGTGGCGACAGCGGGTTTCCTCTTCCAATATCTGTGTGGTCCTTAACCATAATATGTCCGATGCCATATAACCGTAAATAAAACGTGTTGAGTGCGTCGTTAAATAAAATATTTCCTTCCTTTCGCCCTTCCTTGCAATAGCCGATCATTAATAAATAAGCGTGCTCTAGTGGTGTCGTTAAACAAAACAAAACTTAAATTTTAATGTAACATGAATTTATTTGTTGAAATACCTAATTTTGATAATATCGTTCATTTCCAAAATTAAGGAATAATTCGTCCCAGAAAGGTCTGCACCAGTAAACTAGTACATTTCTCTGAACAATACACATAATTGAAATAGCTTACAAAGAAACTGCAACAATAGGAAACATTAATCTAAATATTGCCACCTCACACGCAGCAATGCAGCTAACGCGGACACATTATTCTTATTGTGTTTTTAAAGCGGGTCTCACCACACCGTTACCGTTAATGTACTGAATATATTAACTTTACCAGTAATTCGAGAAATCTCTTGTACAAAGACAGGAATGCACTTTTCAACCCCACAGAAGCAGTATATAATCGGATGAAGTTAGGTGTCAGGCATGTGGTAGCCTATCTGTGACATTTTAAAATATTAGAGAGGAAACTCGCTTTCGTGTATAGTACTCATTCGATAAAGCAGCAAAATAGTTAGTATATCCACTTTCTCAAAGGCAGGACATCATATTATTATTACTACAATCTTTTATATGCCAGTCGTCAACAAGTACAAGTAATTGAAATTCGAAACATCAACATTTATCTACCGCAACGCCGTTGTTAAAAGTTAAAGTATTTATTTAACGACATCAGAAGAGTACATTAATTTATTAATCATCAGCTATTGGCTGTGAAACATTTGATAATTTTCTAGTCGTAGTCTTAGAGGAAACCAAGGCAAGACGTATCCCAGTGCTAAAGCGTTCGCTTGATGCGCGGTCGGTCTAGGATCGATCCCCGTCAGTGCACCCATTGGGCTATTTCTCTTTCCAGACAGTGCTCTACAGCTGGTGTAACAAAGGCCGTGGTATGTACTATCCCGTCTGTTGGATGGTGCATATAAAATATCCCTTGCTGCTAATCGAAAAGAGTAGCCCATGAAGTGGCGACAGCGGGTTTCTTCTCTTAATATTTGTGTGGTCCTTACCCATATGTCTGACGCCATATAACCATAAATAAAATGTGTTGAGTGCGTCGTTAAATAAAACATTTCCTTCCTTCCTTAGAGAAAACCCACTACATTTGTCCCTTAACAGCGAGGGATATTGTTAATGCACATTACCACAGACAGGACAGCACATGCCACGGGCTTAGATATACCAGTTGCGGAGAAAAATCGCAATCGGAGAATGTTTCATCTGAGGTGGTTCGATCCTACAACACAAACATGTGGCATTATAGAAACTTAAGACTATTAACTACTCAGTTATCCCCCTCAAAAAACCAACAAAAAAGCAAACAAACAAAAAAACAAAAACAAAACAAACAAAAAACATCCTACCTACGGCCCTGACCCCAGGTGAGCACTCTACCGATTGACAATTCGAGCGACCTAGCTAACCACTGGACTTTAAACCGATCCTCTAAAATACATTAAAATCGTTGATATTATTTTCGGGTTTTAAGCAGTGTACAGTATGTTCAACTATTAAATTGTTTTATCATTAACTTTAACGTTACTTAAGCGTTTGTTTGATTAAATGATGAAGGTTTACAAATTTCACGTATTTCTGGTCACAATGCAGTTTGTGTTAATTTGTTAACTGTTAATTTAATGTTAGTGTCAGACTATCAACTGTCACGACGGAGTTGGTCAATTCAACGGTTGCATTGTAATTTCCTCCACTCCCAACTTTCGACGGGTGCGCTCAGATTAACAACTAATCGGACGAGAATCGAGTTGTAAGAATGCTCAGACTAGCAACTGGACAGTCTTAGAAGTTAGGCCAGTTGATAAGAAGTTTGTAATAATGTTACAGTTTTGTTGAAATATACCTTAAACCTCCTTGCTCAAAGATAATATTTTTAAAATAACATCTACGACAGTGTTATTAACAGCGATGAATGCTATGATGGTTTTGTTTTGATTTAACGAGGGATTTACATTCAAATATGAAACAGAGAAGGAACCATTTAGTATTTTAAAATAGTTGTATATAATTTGTGAGTCTTTAATCCCATACATCCTTTTTATTTCACACAACCACATCTACCACCACCATTACCATTAACAACAGCAACAATAATACGCAATATGGTTAATATAACCATAAGATGAAGACAAAGAAGAAGGAAATGTTTTATTTAACGACGCACTCAACACATTTTATTTACGGTTATATGGCGTCAGACATATGGTTAAGGACCACACGGGTATTGAGAGAGGAAACCCTCTGCTGCCACTCCATGGGCTACTCTTTTCAGTTATCAGCAAGGGATCTTTTATACACCAGTTGTGGAGCACTGGCTAGAACGATAAATAGCCCAATAGGTCCACCGACGGGGATCGATCCTAGACCGACCGCGCATCAAGCGAACGCTTTACCACTGGGCTACGTCCCGCCCCCCCCCCCCATAATATGATGTAAACACAACCGGCCTCGGTGGTGTAGCGATTGCAATTCGAGGACTTAAACATGAAATATTAAAATGTTGGGAAAAAACAACAAAACAAACCCAACAACAACAGAAACCCAGCCTCAGTGTGTTTTAAAATACATGTATACCTATATTGTTGTATCATGATATACATGTATTTTAAAATTATAGAAAATGACTCAATTTAAAAAAAAACACTTAAGCAAATATAAATAAATTAATTAATAAGGAAGGAAGGAAATGTTTTATTTAACGACGCACTCAACACATTTTATTTACGGTTATATGGCGTCGGACATATGTTTAAGGACCACACAGATATTGAGGGAGGAAACCCGCTGTCGCAACTTCATGGGCTACTCTTTTTCGATTAGCAACAAGGGATCTTTTATATGCACCGTCCCACAGACAGGATAGCACATACCACGGCCTTTGGTGTACCAGTCGTGGTACACTGGCGGGAGCGAGAAATAGCCCAATGGGTCCACCGACGAGGATCGATCCTAGACCGACGGCGCATCAAGCGAAAGCTTTACCACTAGGCTACGTCTCGCCTCCATTCACTACACATAAATATAGAGCTCTATAAATCTCTCAAGAAACATAGGATTGTCTTTGCAATTGCGAGATCGCAAAGTTGCAAGTTTAAAGCTAGTTTTTTTGTTTAACGATACAACTAGAGCACATTGATTTATTAATCATCGGCTACTGGGTGTCAAACATTTGGCAATTTCGACTCATAATCTTAAAGGAAACCTGCTTCATTTGTTTCATTATCAGCTAGGCATCTTCTATAATATGCACTTACACACAGAATAGGAAATCCCACACCCTTTGATATGTCAGTCGTGCTGCACTGGTTGGGAGCTAGATATCGCCCAAAGTTTAGTGAATTAGGTCCCAGATGTGGTAAGCGCGCGTGTGTGGTGCAGATGTGTGTGTGTGTGTTTGTTATGACACATGCGTGAGTGCATGCGCATGTACGCGCGTGCATGTGTTTATTACATCTAAATCACTCTCTGTGTTTCAATATCTGATCCGGTAAGTTGCCTCCCTGTAGTATTTAATCATTGCCGGTGTACACACACACTTCCGGTACTGAGACGCAAGACAAAAACAAACCCGAACTGGCTGCAATCGCGTGAAAGACCCAGAAACACGGACGGACAGTTCTTACAAAGGCATTGCTGATTGTGTTTCCCTGAAAGTAAAAAAAATAAAAAATCGCCACGAGCCCAAAAGTCAGAACAACGATTTGAATTTCTCCTGGGACGCCATCTTGATTCTTCGCTGTTGATTGACACTTTAGCTTCATATTGAAATTAATGTAGACTAATTACTGACGGCGGCACGCGATACGGGGACACGCGCAGCAGTTAAAACAAAATTAATTGTCCGACTTTCTTCCACCTGAGAATTAAAGGTGAAAATAACGACTTGGCGCAATACAGAGTGTGATTAAGCTAATTAAATTTCAGATCAATATATAATAAAACTTTCATGTCGGAGGTCTGTTTCGCTCATCAGGGGAATAACTAAATCTATCGATAAAGTTTTAGAGTCCTTAGAAGTCACTTATCATCGATAGTTTTAGCAAGTGAAACAGGTGAAAAATCGATGTAGACGATTGCAAAAGACAGATAGCGCATTGAGGTGGTAATAAATCCCCTTCGTGTTCTTGGTGTGCGTCGTCAGGCACGAGATAGAGAGCCTCCCTCGTGCATCCTGCAACCAACAGATTGTAGCAACGATACGGTTCGTTGTTTTTTCTTCATCCTGTTTTTTGGTTTTTCTTTCTCCCGCGACCCGAGGTTGATTTCTGGTTGGCGTTGCAGCTAAATCTGCGATGATGATAATAATAGGGCCTAATAATAATAACGGCTCCAATATTACGTCGACAAATCAGACAAAACATTTAGGGTATTTCGTCAATTTCCGTTTTGAAAAGTTTGTTAAAATAAAATTAGATTATAAACCTGGGAATTTATAATTTTTATTTAATTGTTTTAAAGAAAAAAAAAAATAAGAAAAAAATTGTTAGGTGAAATAGCCGAGATATTGTCTCTTTAAGTTTTGTTTTCTTTCAGTATCTGAATATGTATGATTAGTTTACGTGTTTAGTTATTATAAAGTGTAAAACATTATATAATACCCCCGACATTCCCGTTAAATGAAAACTTCTAGATTAAATTATCAATTTTGTCACATCCAAAGTGTTTCCGGTCGTCCCCGTATTTGTAATACCGCAATATGCTAGGAAGAGTCTATTTTACGAAAATAAGCCCCCGCCCCAACACCTCCGCGAAAACCCAAACAAAAACAACAACAACATAATAATAATAATAATAAAAAATAACAATAAAATAAAAATTAATTAAATAAATAAATAAAAAATTATGAACGTAAAAAAAAAAATTGGGCCAATTGCTACAGCGATTGTAGGCTTAGTTATTAAAATGATTATTGTATGTACCAAAACAAGATGCTTTAAGACGCAGAAACACAATAGTGTTTCATTTCATTTCTACTAACGACACTTCAGTGCCTATAATGAATATCTATAAAAACTAATTTTAAATAATAAATTAAATCATAAAAAATAATAATATAAATAATAATAATAATAATAATAATAATAATAATAATAACAACAACAATTTATTTCATTTCATTTTAATTTCAACTTAGTTTTGTGCTTATATCCAATTAAGGTTCAAGCACGCGGTCCTGGGCACACACCTCAGCTATCAGGACTGTCTGTCCAGGGCCCCGTTCCACAAAGCGATCTTAGCCCTAAGATCACCTTAAGTCCACAGTTACCTTATACACTAAGGTGATCGTAGTGCTAAGATCGCTTCGTGGAACAGGGCCCTAGATAGTGGGTTAGTTGATTAGTGGTTAGTGAGAGAGAAGAGGATGTAGTGGCCTTACAACTACCCATTGTGTCGTTAAAACTCGCTCAGGGTGGGAGGCGGCAACGGCCTGGTGAACTCTGTCCGATGGCTTAAACACGACAAAATCAGGGCCGGTATAATAACAATAAGTAAAATAAAATGAGTCGTGCATACCACTGCATACTCCAATGTACCCATGTCTCAATTAGATGGAGTAGTTTCTCTTGTCATCCATCTGTAATAGGCTCACTCAAGCTCACTTAAGTAACATCGCATCGTCCATGCATATCTTTTTGCATTGCATTGCGAGATCGCAAAGTTACGAGAATTTAGTTTAGGGTATTATGTCCCTGTTTATTATGGGCGGGGCACAAAGGCATCTATAGTCCGTCCCATTCTCCTACAAACGTTTTTTTGTAAGTAATTTCAGTTTGGTTTGACGTAAAAAGAAAAGTAAAAGTGTTTTGAAAAAAAAACAAAAAAAACAAAAAAAACAAAAAAAACAAAAACATATTGTTTCTGTGTGTAATTTAGAAAACAGTTGGCTCAGAAATAAATGCCATAGTAAAAAAGGCGTTTCCTGTGGGGCGGACTGTAATTGTATATTTACTACGAACACCTATTCCAATTTTCTCCTCAGCGTGTTATTGTGATCATTGTTGAGTCTGTAGGTAGTGTTCGGAATAAGTTTGAAGTTCATCATCGAAAATCGTTACAATCAGTTGGAACCATTCGATCAACTTTCGATTACACAATCGGTTAGAATTATATGAACATAAGAAGGATTTCAATTATAAGGACCATGCACCTAGTGTTGTCTTCACCAAGATCTAAACCCTACAAATGGAAGGGAAGGGAACTCTTTTTACGCGCCCATATCCCTAAGGTTCAGGAACGCCCACCCCGGACTTAGTCTCGGGCACCGCAGGAGGGGGAGGGGGAGGGGGAGTGCATCGAATGGCTATTTTTTACCTTTAATTAACTATTTAATATCTTTTTTTTATCTACACATGGACCCAAATCCAACATATTTACATCAAGTCCAACATCTAACATGTGCAAACTTGGTTCTTGCGTTTGGAGCGTTAAAATCTTTAAGCCATTTTCACAAAACATCGTAAGGTTATGTTTATGGTTCGATTAGTAGGTTTGTACTTGTTTGGTATCCATTTCCCAGAAACATTACGTCAGATGCTATATAGAGGATTCGTAACGAGTATTTTTTAATATGGAAAATATCAACCGTGTCTACGTTAATCATCGGTAGACGAGGTTGATAATTTACATGTTAAAAAACATGAGTAGCGAATTTGATTTATCCTATAACACTTCTAAATTAACATTTTAATAAAAACATTAAGAAATCACAGTACTAAAGTTGCCACCATCAGTAATATGACGTCATCACGATTAGCACAAATTAGTTTGACGTCACGAATTTTAACTAAATATTTGTAAACGTTACACTCATGTATACAGGTCTTGTTGACTTGTAAACAAAAGACACATCCACGGCAACACATTACCTAGAGACCTTGCACATTTGCTTGCCATTATTAACCGGGTTAATACATGAGTGGCCGTTAGATACCATTTATCTCATAACGAGATGTTTTAAAATGTATCTAACGAGCGAAAGCGAGTTTGATACGTTTTTAAACAACGAGTTGTGAGATAAATGGTATCTAATGGACACGAATGTATTTTTCTATTTTTTACATATCCTCAAAAACCAGGTTTGATGCACATTTTAACATCTTTTTCGACTAAATGTTATTTACATCCGTTGCACTTGTAGCTGACTTATGCATCACAGACACATGGATGTCAGGTTAACTATACGTCACAGTTTAATCGATTCCCATCGTGCAGTTTTTCGTTGGTTGTATGGCATTGGTGAACTGGTCATCACCTAGGAGCAGCCAGTCATATGTCTTGAAATTGTTAGCACATGTACATGTGTTAACAGCCATGTGTAACCAAAAATAATGCATTGTGTTCTCACCAACGAGTATGTAAGAAACTAAATTATCACGTGTTTATGACATGGATGTCATGGGTAAGTTATAAGGTAAATCATGGTAGCTCTTGATGAAAGCAAAGGATTTGGGCATTTTCTGAACTGCTACTTTATATTATTTGGAACAGTTTGCCATTATAAGAACAGGGCCGTACCCTGATCAAAATCCTGGGGGGGGGGGGGGGAACTACTTTTTATAAACAAATGAAACACTATACAATTTAAACTCTGAGATGTGTATGCTGTTTTCTAGAGTTAAAAAAAAGTGACATTCTCAGGGAGTCAACTGCCCCCCCCCCCCCTGCCCGCCCCCCGGAGGGTACGACCCTGAAGAATTGGTTTTCTCTCGTAGATTTATGTTTACGTGCTTACGATGTTTTGCGAAATTGGGACGCTGTTCTACAGTAATTATATTCAAATTGTTTCACATTTTCCCATAGCAATACGCTATTTCGATTCTTACTACATAAATAATCCATGACATTCATATGCATCATACGTGTACCATTTGCTTGTAAACGGAAAGACTACCTCCAAAGGAATCGATGTTCAGGCAAGTTCATGTCAAAGAGAAATGGATAAACAAGGATCGCATGCATATTTATTCTTCAAAACTACACAATAGCTGTGTTCGCACTTACACAAGTTAAACTGGTTAAACCACACTGGTTGGATTTAAAAAAAAAAAAATTATTTCAACTTATCTTCGTGCTTATATCCAATTAAGGTTCAAGCACGCTCTCCTGGTAACACACCTCACCTATCTGGGCTGTCTATTGGGCTATTTCTCGTTCCAGCCAGTGCACCACGACTGGTATATCAAAGGCCGTGGTATGTACTACCTTGTCTGTGGGATGGTGCATATAAAAGATCCCTTGCTGCTAATTGAAAAGAGTGGCCCATGAAGTGGCAACATCGGGTTTCCTCTCTCAATCTGTGTGGTCATTAACCATATGTCTGACGCCATATAACCGTAAATAAAATGTATTGAGTGCGTTGTTAAATAAAACATTTCTTTCTTTCTTTGTTCAGGACAGTGGGTTAGTTGTTAGTTGGTTAGTGGTTAATGAGAGAGAAGAGGATGTAGTGGCCTTACACTTACTCATTCGCTCTGGATTCGTCTGGATTCGCTCTGGATTGGAACCGGGACCAGGCTGCGAACCCTGTACCTACCAGCCTGTAGTCTGATGGCTTAACCACTGTACCACCGAGTCCAGTTGGTTGGAAATGACGAGCATTCACACGTATAACAGCTATATTGGTATAAGGCGGAAGTGTAATTATTCGCACTTGCGCAAGACATCTAAACGACAATGGACTACACGAGTCTATCAGGCCCTTGCTAACGCACTTGCTGCTTATTCTGACAACGATGTCAGTGTCACTTCCGCCGTATACCAGCTTAACTAAACCAGTTTGCGTTCACGCTTACATTTAAACTGTTTTAGTTATACCAGTTTAACTAAACCACATACTGAAGTGCTTTAGCTATATAGAGGATACTCCTCGAGTGTCTTGTAATATAATGTCTTACATACCCGTTAGTGAGAACATCATGCGTTATTTATAACACATACTCTGTTTACACATGTACGTGTGTTAACAATTTCAAGACATACGACTGGCTGCTCCTAGGTGATGACCAGGTCACCAATGACATATATCCAATGAAAAACAACACGATGGAAATCGATGACACACAAGCTCGTATAATAATCTCTATATATTTGGCAACTGTAGACTCGTTAACTAGCAGAACGACAGTGCCGTGACGTCACTAATGATAGGTATAGCGCTGAAACATACACATAACAGTGACGTAACATATCTCCTAGGAGAATATCGCAGGAGATATCGTAAATTATGGTGCCAGCGATATCTCCTACAAAAGCCTTTAATGGATGATAAATACCGATAATATTATAGTGAAAAGAGCGCGTCCACACTTACATTATAAACTGCTTTAAATAGTTTACCAGTTAAGTTGAACTAATTTAAAGTGTAATGCTAGGTTAAGACTGTCAAGGTTTTCGAAGAAGTTGGCCTACTCGACGGTTGCGTTGTAATTTTCCCTAACTCCAGACTTAGACGGGTGCGCTCAGATTAACAACTAACTTGACGAGAATCGAGTTGTAAGACTAAGAGCGCTCAGACTAGCAATTGGCCAGTCGTAGAAATCGTGACAGCAGTAAGTTGGCCAACTTTGTGCTGGCAGTTGGTAGTCTTATCCTAGCATTAGTGTGAACGCAGCTATTAATAAAGAATGCTGTTATGGAATTTAAGTGGTACTGGAAATCGTATTCATATAGTGGGGGCGGGATTTAGTTCAGTCGGTTGAGTGCTCGCCTGAGGTGCTTGCGTCGCAGGATCGAACCACCTCAGTGGATACATTCAACTGATTGTTTTTTTTTCTCGTTACAGCCAGTGCACCACAACTGGTCAGAGGCCGTGGCATGTACTTTCCTATAAAAGATCCCTTGCTGCATGAAAAAATGTAGCGGGTTTCCTCTGATGATTACGAGTCAGAATTACTAAATGTTTGACATCCAATAGCCGAAGATTAATTAATCAATGTGCTCCATTGGTGTCGTTAAACAAAACAAACTTTCTTTTATTCATATAGTGATATGTGGATGAGAAGGAAATTCGAGAGGGCAGTCTGAGCTGGGGGCTGCTAGAGAAGCTGGCAAAATACAGGCAACAGTGTCGATCTCTGGTTACAGCCTAGGCTTCTTAGCACGAAGGGGATTAAGTAAGTAAGCTATGTGGATGTGTGTTTCTCCAAAATTACTTTTGTGATACGACCAATAAATGAATATAACGTTATGCACATATGAACTTTTATTGTATACTAGGTGTACTGCAATAAAACCGATACAGCTAGATATAGCTAGAATTTTGTGTGGAAATGAGGTCAATAGTAAACACTTTGTATATTTTTAGCAGGACGATTAAATGTAATGCCCTACTGTCTTTATATGTGTACTTCCTAAATGATTTGATTAGGGTTGAGGGTTTTTTAAATGTCAACAATACATCATTTTAAATATATAAAATTTTATATTTTAAAAATGTCAACACTATATATTATAGCAGTTTATTTTCAAAACATTGTTTTCCCGTCCGAACCAGTGCCCCATGACTTGTCAAAAGCCATGGTATGTGCTTCCCTGTCTGTGGGAAAGTTCATATAACAGATCCCTTGCTGCATTAGAAAAAAAATGTAGCGGGTTTCCTCTGATGACTACGTGTCGGAATTACCAATTGTTTGACATCCAGTATCCGATGATTTATCAATGTGCTCTAGTGGTGTCGTTAAACAAAACACACTTTAAACTTTAAAAAAGAAGCAAAATCTGACATCAAAAGGACATGTTTTGACGTTAGGCAACCTCAACCAAATGGCATCTCTTTCTGAAAACTATTTCCCTAGTCCCCCGCCACAGTCGCCGATCTTAGCCTGCTACAAAAGGTCGAGGGCCCTAGGATAAAGACCGTGTCTATTTAAAAGATACGCTCAATTATAGGTCTCGCAGTCACAGGGTTTGGAAGCGAGATTGAGACGATACCAGTCTACGACGCCACGTCGTTGAGGCGAGCTCCCTAAACACAGTAATTGAACACCATTAGCTTTGCGAAATAATCCGATCGTGGTAAACGCGAGTTAAATATCGCCGATAAACTTTAACTTCTCCAGACAAAAAGATAGAGAAGCTATAATACAGCGGTGTTTAGCAAATGCCAATCACAGAGTTATTATGAACTGCAAACAAAAGCATTGTTGACCTTTTCAAGATTCGGCTCTTTTTTTTTCTCTCGAGGAGGAGCGGGGTTTTAGATCAGTCGTTGATTGAGATTCTGTCTCGGGTGCGTTAGGTGACTAGATCAAACCTCCAGTACTCATTAGTTGGGCCGTGTCTAGCCGTTGGGTCCAGGGAGACAGTTTAGTTTAGCTTTCGAAGACCCTGTATTACTATGTCCAGATTCTTATTTGGCCACACCCTCAAGTTATTTTAAGTTATGGTCATGTAACCCCCGCAAACCCCCCCCCCCCAAAAAAAACCCAACAACCCCAAAACAAACAACAACAACAACAACACCCCCCCCAAAAAAAAAGAGAAAAAAAAGAGCAAAAAACATCAAACACCCCCCCCCCCCCGCAAAAAAAAAAAAAAAAAAAAAAATTTAGAGAAAAGACACAATAAAACAACAACAAAGTAAACAAAAACAAGTAACAACCCCCCCCCCCCCCCAACAACCTGGATTTTATGTTTCATTCCAAGCAGTTTGATTTTGTGTTTCATTCCAAGCAAAATCCCCTGCGCGTGCTGTAACCTCGCCGTGGTGCAGGGGTGTAACATTCTCTTTGAGAATGGCCAATACAGCACAAAACGGAAAATTTGACTAAAAGTCAGTATCTATTTGTGATATTTGTATTTTTCCACAGTTCTTTACACAGTTTTTATTTAAATCTTGAATTCTTATATTGATGTTGATCATCACTTTATTTGTTTGCATTACCATAGTTTGACACCCAATAGCCGATATATTTTTCGTGCTGGAGTGTCGTTAAACATTCATTCATTCATTCATTCATTCATTCCAAGCAGCGTTTTGTTTTTTTGTCTAGTGTGACACCAAGAAACACTTTACACCTAAATAAAGAATAGCCAAGATGATAACAGCATATGAGTGTCTTCTCATAATAAAAACACAAACCTCTCTTTACGCACACGTACCTGTATTGGACAGAACAGGAGCCCATTTCACTAAACATCGTAAATTTACGTCTGTAACTAACAGTTATACCGGGCATTCATTTATATGTATTTGACATCTATTTATCGCTTGAAATTCCACCATTACGGAAAATGGAGCATTTTAAAGGCATACTGTCACGGATTTAAGGACCTTATTTCTTGAAAAATTGATAATAAATGAAAATCCATGTCATTCCTCTTGGCAATTTTAGTTTTGGAATTGTGGACCATTGCCATAATTCAATTATTTTCACAAAATATCATTAATATGTGGAGTATGGTGGTTACATAGATGTCTGAATGAAGTACATTTAGAGGGAAATCAAATATATCTTTGTCCAGGTAATTCTTTGTTAGGCCATTTAATAGGTCAGTGGTCTGTGACAATATGCCTTTAAGGACAAAGGAACATGAAATATGTGTACTTCAAACTATATTTGTTCAGCTATAACAGTAATAAGAATTGTGATTTAGTCGAGAGTTTACGTTTACGTGCAAACCTAGGCTTACGATGTTTTGTGAAATTGGGCTCAGAACTTTGTTACACTCAGGCCTTTCCACAACGGTGAATAAAACTGACAAAATGGTTTACAGGAGGAAATATAATATACAAAATATAATAATACATGTATTTACTTGTATATGATATAGAGGATAATAAACGAGTTTCCAGTTATTATCAAATTTATGTCCCGAGTGAAATAATTTTCAGTTGTCACGAAATTATTTCACGAGGGACATAAATTTGATAATAACTGGTACCGAGTTTGTTATTCTATTTATTACCTCAGCTATTTTTTCTCTAAAAACCTTTATTTTCCACGCACATGCACGAAGGCCGACCTGTATAGGAACGATGTAAATCACTTTACGCACTGTTCTGAGAATTACTATAACGTTGTAATTTAATCACGTTCATAGATAATTTTCAAAAACACAAGTTCTCTCTATTCTGCTTCAAAATCTATAATGAATTGCATTAAAATTACATTTTGTTATAAATTTAACACCAAAAACAGAGAGCCGTAAACGCAAACTGTTTAAACTACATGACGTCATTGTGTGTGTTTGTCAAATCGTGATGACGCCATATTTAGTACCGATAAAGCCATTGGTTTGTAAGCGTCAAATTGTCCAATAGTATTGTTCGTTAGACCAATGCAGAATATTTCTCACTGAGAAAATATTTTCCCTGTTATGAGTGACCGCTGGGGTAATACATTAATATATAAAAATGACAAAATGGTTTACAGGAGGAAATATAATATACAAAATATAATAATACATAATACATGTATTTACTTGTATATGATATTAATATATAAAAATGACAAAATGGTTTACAGGAGGAAATATAATATACAAAATATAATAATACATAATACATGTATTTACTTGTATATGATATTAATATATAATAACTGTAACTGTAGTAGTAACAATCGAACTTAGATATTTCGTCCACGACAGGTGTACTTGAACATTATTTGTTGGGTTTATGTAAAAATTACCCAAACCCAACAGGTTACACACCACAATTAATTTTTGTATACATTTCAAGGTCATAATTAATGTATCAAAATACAGTGTAATTTGTTTTCAAATATGAAATATGGAACTATATAAAAAAAAAATAGTACTTGGTAAATGGAAAATCAATATACATATATATAGGTTGAGTAAAAATAGTACTTGGTAAATGGAAAATCAATATACATATATATTGGTTGAGTAAAAATAGTACTTGGTAAATGGAAAATCAATATACATATATATAGGTTGAGTGAAAACAGTACTTGGTAAATGGAAAATCAATATACATATATATAGGTTGAGTGAAAACAGTACTTGGTAAATGGAAAATCAATATACATATATATTGGTTGAGTGAAAATAGTACTTGGTAAATGGAAAATCAATATACATATATATAGGTTGAGTGAAAACAGTACTTGGTAAATGGAAAATCAATATACATATATATTGGTTGAGTAAAAACAGTACTTGGTAAATGGAAAATCAATATACATATATATAGGTCGAGTAAAAACAGTACTTGGTAAATGGAAAATCAATATACATATATATTGGTTGAGTAAAAACAGTACTTGGTAAATGGAAAATCAATATACATATACACAACATGTATATAGGTTGAGTAAAAATAGTACTTGGTAAATGGAAAATCAATATACATATATATAGGTCGAGTAAAAACAGTACTTGGTAAATGGAAAATCAATATACATATATATTGGTTGAGTAAAAACAGTACTTGGTAAATGGAAAATCAATATACATATATATTGGTTGAGTAAAAATAGTATTTGGTAAATGGAAAATCAATATACATATATATAGGTTGAGTAAAAACATTTTGGGGTATTTAGTCCAAGGGCGGGACGTAACCCAGTGGTAATGCGCTAGCCTGATAAGTAGCCGGTCTAGTTTGTTGTGTTTAACGACACAATTAGAGCACATTTGTTTATTTATTAATTATGGGTTATTGGATGTCAAACATTTGGTAATTTTGAGGTATAGTCTAAGAGAGGAAAGCAGCTACATTTTTGTTTCATTAGTTGCAAGAGATCTTTTATATTCAGGATAGTACATACCAAGGTCTTTTATATACTAGTCGTGGTGTACTGGCTGTAACGAGAAATAGCCCAATGGGCCCACCGACGGGGATCGATCGACAGTTTTGTCGAATTCAGAAGGGCGGGCTATCGAAGACGCTGACAATGAAAGGAAGAAAGGAAATCGTTTATTTAACGACGCACTCAACACATTTTATTTACGGTTATATCGGATATACGGACATATGGTTAAGGACCAAACATATATTGAGGGAGGAAACCCGCTGTCGCTACTTCATGAGCTACTTTTATATTGACCTTCCCATAGACAGGATAGCACATACCAGGCCTTTGATGCACCAGTCGTGGGCACTGGCTGCAGCGAGAAATCTGACAATAGATTCGGTATGACATGGCCCCACGCTCTGTAATCGTTTTTGGAGCACGTAAAGACCGAGAATGCAGTAACGTTAATAAACAGAACCACACTACCTAAACCTGAAGTGGAAATATAATTCACTTGAATAAAAATAAATAAATAAAAATAAATAAACAAAATAAATTATAATAAAACAAATAACTTTTTAAGTCAACATTCAGCTGACCCCCCCCCCCCCCAAAAAAAAAAAAAAAAAAAAAAAAAAAAAAAATCAAATAGATAAATAAATTAATAAATAAATAATAAAAAGAAAGAAAGCAAGAAAGAAAAATAAAATGAATAAATAAGTAAATAAATAAATAAATAAATAAAAGAAAGAAATGAGTATATAAGTTAATAAATCAAATCGAATTAAATTAAATTAAAAACCCAAACCCTCTAACCTTATTTACATTAAGTACTTTCCATTTAAAAATATGTATTTCATAAGCCAGACTTTGTTTATTGGAAAAGATCAGTTTGAGCGATACTAATTTTATTTAGAATTATAAGTTACGTACGTTCTCTTTTAGCGCTTTAAAAATACTTTTATCGACTTGGAATTGAACGCAATCTACGTTTTGACGGAGTGGGCCAACTTGCAGACAGTATAGATTACCGGCTTGTCGAGTTAAATTAGGTGCTTAGAAAGCTAATGTGACAATTACGTTCATAGATCGAAGTAGTTGCTTTTAACACCTTTCTTTTGAGATTAATTTCTTACAGCAAAAACGCCTAGCATTAAAACCGCGAAATCAAAGATGCTATTATTTAACGCAGCAGCCGTATTCGAAAACAACCGACGATCGAGTAATCCATTATTCAGTTCAGAAAAAAAAGACCTCTATTCTATGCCTTTAATATTGCTAAATCTAGAACGTCAAGACATCGACTTCCTATACAACGACGGTTTAAAGCTGGAATTCCTTCCTCTGGAGTGTAAAAGACCGTGAAATAGGAAAATTAACCGAAGGTTGTTTCTTTTCTGATTTCCTCTTTCCGCTTTTAATACCAAAGAGCAAGTGTAGCGGATCCCGGAGTAAAAGACTCTATTCACCAAGAACATCGAGGCTGGGAGCTCTTAACGCAAGGTTGATCAATGTTTAATTGCAAGCCAATGCTTATAATGCCAACGTGTAGAAGGACGATAAATTAATTCTTCAGGATGGTTGTTTGTCAATGGCCATAATTACCTTCGAGATCAATCAGTAATTAATTCACCTGGATCGCGTTTGTGAGATTGATAGCCCTTTATTCTAATTTCGATACAGGCCGGTTTCCTCTGACGAAGCCATTCACCTAAGCCGATTAGAAAACTGTGGAAGTAATTTAGGTACGTACACAACAGTCTTTGGCCACTGGTCGCTCGCCGAGGTGGAGAGAAATTAGACTTAATATCTGGTAATGATTTCCAATATTTCCGGGTGTTTCATGCTCCGCGGGCCCTGTGACGGGCAATAAACACTAACACAACGCACACACACACACACACACACACACACACACACACACACACACGGTTTTCAGTACTGGGTCTCCGTGAAGAAATAGTTTTATCGCTATTAAAGGTGCATTCTCAAAGTTGCAATCTGGTGTCATATGTTGCTGTTTTTACACGCACACGTATGTCAATTAATCGATCTTACACATAATTGTTTTTCAAAATTGTTTTCATTATTAACTCATTATAATGTATTGCCTTTGATATACCAGTCGTGCTGCACTGGTTGGGACGGGGAAAAGGAAAACCCCCCAAAACAACTAGATAATGGATCCAATGCTGTGGTTCGATCCTACGACGCGAATTCTGTATCCACCGAGCTACATCCCGCCCATAGTTTGTTGTTTTTACATGTACATGTACAGTAGTTAAAAGTTAAAGTGTGTTTTGTTTAGCGACACCACTAGAGCACCTTGATTAATTATTCATCGGCTATTTGATTGCAAACAAATTGTAATATTTGATCCGTAGTCTTAGAAGGTAAAATCCCCGCTACACATTTCCATTAGCAGCAAGGGATAATTTTTATGCATTTCCCCACAGACAGCACAGTGCATACCACGGCCTTTGATATATATATCGAGGGGCACTGTTTGGGGCGGGAAAAAACCCAATCTGAGAATGGGTTCGCCGAGGTCATTCGATCCTACGATGCAGGCACTTCATACGAGCGCTCTACCAACTGAGCTACTCCCATCCCTTAAAGGGACAGATCACAGTTTTTAAACACTAAGGTATATTTTTCACCTAGACTGTAGTTTCAACCCGTAAAAATGGACTCTATGTTTGGCTGATTTACAAAACTATAACAAATTTGGATACTAACAGATTGAAACAAGAGTCTGTGACGATGAAATACCTTAAAAATAGACTGAAACCCGACTACATAACCGTTACTTCTCGGATGCACGTGCCTTTTTTAAAATTACCCCCCCCCCCCACCCCCCACCCCCAACATTTTGTGGTATTAGAAACACCAGGATGACCAGAAACAAAAATGGATACTCTAAACTTCAGTGAGCATAAACGGCTTTAATAGTGAGAAATATGCCTTTGTGTTTAAAAACTAGGATCTGTCCCTTTAATCAGTGGTTTCCACAAGAATCTTTGGCGGAACATATGTAGCGCATACAAAGTCTGCGTCGCGTATCCATCGCGTATAGTAATCAGTTCTTTGTCAATATGGAGATGCAATTAAATTCAAACTGTGAAGTCACGCGTTAACCTGTCGGCCACATTTATTGGATTTTGCAATAACATAAAATTATTAAACATAGTAAATGAAATTGTTTTGATGTAATCCTATGAGGGAAGACAACTCAAGGTATACATCTACATTTCACAAGAAACAATTAGAAATAGTTTTGGTCATTATGCAACTGTGAATCTTCCCCTTTAAAGCTGCAATCTCGGGTGTTTAAAAAAAACCCAAAAAACTATTATTTAAGTAAATGTGTACTCTAATAAAACATCCAGTTTAATTTTCTCTCTTTGACACGCCATTTTTATAGTTCCATTATAAATTGTCGTTAAAATAGGTAGATATGGACCAAGAGGGAGGTAATTTGATGTACATACTACCACCATTACGACCGCTGTAAAAAGGCTTTAATTACCCTAATGTAAACGTCAATCGGTAAAGCGCTCGCTTACAGTGTTTGTATCGAACCATCTCAGTGTACCCATTATCTGGTTAAGTTTTTTTTCCATCCCAACCGGTGCCCCACGACTGGTATATATTTTACTGGTGCTTCCTGTCTGTCGGAAAGTCCATATAAAAGATTCCTTGCTGGTAGTGGAAATATATAGCGGCTTTTTGAAAGAACACTAACGAAACTTGGGCGGGGGCGGTCTGGATACGGAATAACACACACACACACACACACACACACACACAACACACACACACACACACACAAACGCGCGCGCACACACACACACGCACGCACACACATACGCACACGCACACACACGTGCATTCACACACACAAACATACACATTCACACACACACACACACACACACATTCACACACACACACACACACACACACACACACGGACACACACACACACACACACACACACATACAGATATACACAATCTGTTATTAAATCTGATAAACAAAATGCTGAGGCTAACTTTGTCTAAAACATAACAAATGCCCCAAACCTAACCTGGATATGGGTCCGAGGACGGAAATACAGGCGTAGGGCAGGCTGCATTGGCCCGAGATAACGTCTGAAATAAATAACAACGCCACTGTGAAAACACCCATTTAATAACATAATAATACGGCTATGGAAGACCTATACGATACGTATCCGACCTACTGAGTTCAAATTCCAAAAGTATCGTGCATCACCTCATTTGTTGATGGTATTCACGGTGCCATTATTTTTCTTTCTGTCAGGAGCGCCGAAAGAGGGCGTAGTAGCATATCTAGAGATACCTGGACTCAGTACAGACTCGTAGGAAGCGGGGAGGGGTGTGCGTGTGGGGGGGGGGGGGTGGTACCACCCCCTCATGGGGACAAGAATGTACGGATAAAAAATGATTTGTGCCCCCCCCCCCCCCACCCGCCCCCACACTCTAGAGACGGTGCTCCCATAACATCTATATCCTCCACTAGGCACTACTAATCACAAAATTACACTTTGTTTCGTATATTTCGAGGTGTGTGTGTGGGGGGGGGGGGGGAGGGGTAAGCAAAACTGCTTCCTATATAAGTTATATATTAATTTGTAACATTGTCGAAATGTCCACGAAAGCCCGGCGGACTACCGGGGTTAGACAACTGGTAGCCCGAGTGAGAAATCGGTATCTAAAATATTCCGGGCTACCGCTAAGGTTGAGCCCTGTAATATTATAATATTATTTATATATATACTATTATATATATATATATATATACATGTATATAAAAAATTGAATTTCACAACGTTTTAATGGAATAAGCGCCTTTCACCCATTAAAACGTTGTAAAATTCTATCTTTTTATATATTCATCCGATACACTTCATTCTAATAACTTTTCTATACACACACACACACACACACACACACACACACACACACATATATATATATATATATATATATATATATATATGCATGCATAATATAAATAATATATATTTTTAATATAATATTAATTCAGCAAATAGACTGTAAAAAGGGGCCAATAAAGACATTTATAGGGTTAATCGTCACAAAAAACTAATGAGATTCAAATTAAATAATTTAAAATAAATCAGAGAAAACTAAGTTCAGGTCAGGTCAGGTCATAGGGTTTTACGTGCACATTCAGAGTAAGCTGTTGTAGCGCACGCCTGTCGTGGGCACAAGAGCCGGCCTTGGCCGGCTCCTCCGTCCATGACAGGAAAAGTGTGTGTGTCGGGGGGGGGGGGGGGAGGGACCTACACTGGCAGGTGCTAGGGCGCACCAGCAGCCCGATTGAATCGGTAGCAGGCGGGTGGGGGTGTGGGTGGGTGTGGTGCTATGGAATTTGAATGGAGCCGTTAATGCCAAAGAGAAAGTGGTGCGCAATTTTGATGAGGAAATTTTGGCGCAATTTTGAACGGTCGGTCGAAAGGTAATGGTCGAGCTAGTAGAGGTTTTGAATCGAGAGTAGCTCGTTAGTGGATCGAGAGTAGCTCGTTAATTATAGACCTAAGTTCTTATTCGCTTTTCTTTTGTTGTTGTTGTGCAGTATAAACTTAAAGTGACAGACCCTGGTTTTTAAACACTACGACGTATTTTGTAATAAACCCAAAAAAAACCCTATTATATGTTTTGTTTTTTTTATAATTGAAATTAGACATTTTACTGTTTAAATTATCCATGTCCGTACTTCCGAAGTGTTTCTGGTCATCCTTGTGTTTCTAATACCACAAAATGCATTTTGAATATTTTTAAAAACGCACGTACCTCTAAAAAGTTACGGTTTTGGAGACGAGCTCGGGACTATTTTTTAAAGAGATTTCCTAGATTCAAAGTCAAAGATACTTGCTTCACTATTTAAATGTGTTACAGGTTTGTAGATTAACCAAACTTAGTGTCTATTTTCATGGATTGAAACTAGGGATTGCGGCTTTAAAGTAACACTCTCTTGCACATATTTATAACTATCCCGGAGGCTAATATAAAGACAGAAAGAAATGTTTTATGTAACGACGCACTCAACACATTTTATTTACGGTTATATGGCGTCAGACATTTGGTTAAGGACCACACAGATATTGAAAGAGGAAACCCGCTGTCGCCACTTCATGGGCTACTCTTTTCGATTAGCAGCAAGGAATCTTTTATATGCACCATCCCACAGACAGGATAGTACATACCACAGCCTTTGTTGCACCAGTTGTGGCGCACTGGATGGAACGAGAAATAGCCCAATGGATGCATTGACGGGGATCGATCCTAGACCGACCGCGCATTAAGCGAACGCTTTTCCACTGGGCTACGCCCCCCCCCCCCCCCCCACCCCCACGGAGGCTAATATGTACACGTTGTGTTTATTATTGCATTATTATGTTCTTGACCGTCATGTATAACAAAAAACTATTCAAAGCAGTTAGTGAATGGAGATACAAAACCTGCCTACACAAAAATACCCAAATGCATTGATTAACAACGCATACATGTGCCAAAGCACCATCTGTTCCAACATATTTCATTTTTAACTGGACAAAAGAACGTTGAGAAGAACACTTAATTTCGCTTAATAATGAATAAATAATAATGAATTAATTATTAAATTTTATTAATAAAACGGAAAATATGTACTGTTGTATAGGAATAACCGAGGAGTGCTGAACGAAGATTATTAACATTTTAAATATAAATGAGAGCCGGAGTTTTACTCTGCGTATAATTCAACTTATTTGCTTGTTGCTTGTTTGTGAATATTTCCTGTAGGTCTTTCATAGTTAACTACTGGAACCAAACTGATTAAGCTAATGCTGGCGAAATTGAATCGTGATTATATATTGCAGATAGCAATAGCATTTAGTGCAAATCGACACAGATTTTCATAATTTACTGAAACATTAATAATCTTTCTTAATTGTTTTGTCAGTAAATTCTTGGCATGGCGGGATGTAGCTTAATCGGTAGAACCGGCCTCGGTGGCGCAGTGGTTCAGCCATCGGACTACATGCTGGTAGGTACAGCGTTAGCAGCCCTGTACCGGCTCCAACCCAGAGCGAGTTCTTGAGGGATCAGTGTGTAGGTGTAAGGCCACTACACCTTCTTCTCTCTCACTAACCGCTAACCAACTAACAACTAACCCACTGTCCTGGACAGACAGCCCAGATAGAAAGAAATGTTTTATTTAACGACGCACTCAACACATTTTATTTACGGTTATATGGCGTCAGATATATGGTTAAGGACCACACAGATCAGCCCAGATAGCTGAGGTGTGTGCCCAAGACAGCGTGCTTGAACCTTAATTGGATAGAGCGCTTGCCTGAGGTGCTTTGGTCGCAGAATCGAACTCCCTTAGTGGACCCATTCTCTGACTGTTTTTCCACCTCTCATCTACTGCGCCATGACTGGTATATCAAAGGCCGTGGCATGTGTTGTCCTGTCTGTTGGAAAATGCATATAGAAGACCCCATGCTGCTAATGTAACCAGATGGTATTTTAGTGATTTTAAGCTGTTGTACTGCATTGTACACAAACATATGCATTGAGATTTAATTCATGGCTTTTATACTTTGGGTCCCCTGCGCGTGCTGTAACCTCACCGTGGCGCAGGGGTGTAACATTCTCTTTGACAATGGCCAATACAGCACAAATTGAAGTTTAGAGTAAAAGTCAGTATCTTATCTGTGATATTTGTATTTGTATTTTTGCACAGTTCTTTACACTGTTTTTATTTATATCTTGAATTTTTCTGTTGATGTTGATCATCACCTTGTTTGTTTCCATTACCATAGTTTGACACCCAAAAGCCGATGTATTTTTCGTGCTGGGGTGTCGTTAAACATTCATTCATTCATTCATTCATTCATTCATTCATTCATTATACTTTGGGTCAGTAACTGTAGCTTGGGATAGTATATGACTGTTGACCCCTGACCTCTGATACCAACCAGGGCTCTGCTGTTGGTTTATTTGGCGAAGCCAGCAAGCGACCAATTACTCTTTTTCAAAATCTTTTTCATGCTTTGAAAGTTCACCATCTTTGACGTCCTGGGGTTAGTTTTCTTTATCTGTTCTTATCTGCACTTCTTTATACTAATATGCATGAAGTTAAACATCATTAGGAAGTAATTATAGTTTTGTAAATTATAGGTAATATTAAATATAAATCTGTATGAAGAATTAGACACAAACATTACTTAGTTCAGAAGTAACACGGTTTTATTTAATCTATTTGGATTATATATGTACATGATGCTATATCTAATATGCATACATGTGTAATAATTAAAGTACAATTATAACAAAAAAGCTTTGTGGTAGCATAATGATTAATAAGTAATTAATAACCCTCATTGTGTGTGTCGGTAAGAAATAGAAAATGCCTATATTTGTATAATTATACAGTATTATGTATGCTATGTAACAGTTGTGATTTTATAGTCTTTGTTTATTTTATAGTTGTATAGGTCTAGACCTCGATCTGTGTGTCGCCCTGACACCCACAGCGAAATGTAGACCATTGTTCATTAAGTCGGTCAAGGCCCATGTGTTGAAGCCCAAAATGTCCCACCTGCCCAAGATGTTCCATTTGGAACACCTTTGTCAATTGAAACATTTTTTTGGGGCTTCAACACACGTGCAGTATTTTCATTGCTCCTGCTAATCACGTACTGTTTAAATGTGTATTTTTCATTATATTGTGAATGTATCTTAGTTTGGATTATTTATTAATGTTTTCTCTTATACATTGAGAATATGTTACCTTGGGTTATTTTATTAATGTTTTCTCTTATACATTGAGAATATGTTACCATGGGTTATTTAATAATGTTTTCTCTTATACATTGAGAATATGTTACCATGGGTTATTTAATAATGTTTTCTCTTATACATTGAGAATATGTTACCATGGGTTATTTATTAATGTTTTCTCTTATACATTGAGAATATGTTACCTTGGGTTATTTAATAATGTTTTCTCTTATACATTGAGAATATGTTACCATGGGTTATTTAATAATGTTTTCTCTTATACATTGAGAATATGTTACCATGGGTTATTTATTAATGTTTTCTCTTATACATTGAGAATATGTTACCTTGGGTTATTTATTAATGTTTTCTCTTATACATTGAGAATATGTTACCTTGGGTTATTTAATAATGTTTTCTCTTATACATTGAGAATATGTTACCTTGGGTTATTTAATAATGTTACATTAATAAATATTTGATTATATGCTCGAAGTAGCGCTGTTTCAATTAGTATATCTAATTGTTTGTTTTTCTTCCATTGTTATTCAAGAGTGTATTTTGTTGTTTTGTTAAACATACTGCAGGGAGTATATTTGTATAAATTAGATTATATTTCTGCAACTTGAGAGTATATCTGTACAACTTGAGTATCTTTGTATGGTGATGTGTATATCATCGTTCTATGTGTTTTTAATATTATTGTTAATGTTTTACAGGGCTTTTGTAATAGACTACCCCCAATAAATAATCATAAACAATTGCTTCCGTCATTTGTAGAACAACGTGCCGGTTTGACAGTCCAATAATAGTGTTGTTAAACAAAACAAACTCTAACTTTAGATTATTAGCTTTTGACTGATACATATTTTATTACTACAGAAGATAAATGAAGTACGAACAAACTAAATTTTCCAACTTACTAGGCCTTCTTCATAATACATATATAAATTAATTAAGACAGACCGACAGAGATATATTTATGTAATGTAAATGTTTAACAGAAAGAAATATTATTGAAAGAAAGAAAATAAGCAATGAAAGTTCGTATGTGTTCGATAATCAAACTACAAACACGAAGCATCTCAGTATGATTGTCTGTACAAAAACGACCATACAGTATTAAAAAAATCAGGGAAACGTATGGTTTCATTTATATAATTATATACATGGAAAATTACTTTTACCATTTAAAATCATTTGTAAATTTATCGGCTGAAGTATTAAAGTTTGCAAGAATTCAAGAGCTATACGTATACATATATATGTACTATTAGAGTGATCCGGTTTCGAGAGGTTACGTTATGTCCTGGTTTTTAAAAAGGGACTTTGCAAAAATGTCCGGTTGTGAGGGAATTCCGGTCTTGAGAGAGTTCACTGTATATATATATATATATATATATATATATATATATATATATATATATATATAACACGCCGATTTACAAATGTTATTAATATGTATCGTCCATTTTGCATTTTCAAAAATAGTTTTTCTTAGTACCAAATACAAAATCACTACAAAACTGAAAACAAAATATGTATCACAAAATATTGATAGTAATGTACCAAAATAAGACAATGTCTTAATTTTATTTGAAAGAAATATCTCATAGAATAGAATAAGTATATGTAATAACATTTTTCTAATAAAACAGATAAAACTAGAGCACTAGAGCACATTGATGTATTAATCATCGACTATTGAATGTCAAACCTTTGGTAATTTTGACATATAGTAGCAAAGGATCTTTTATATGCACCATCCCACAGACATGATAGCACATACCACGGCCTTTGATATTCCAGTCGTGGCGTACTGGTTGGAACGAGAGCTAGCTCAATGGGCCCACCGACGGGGATCGATCCGAGACCCACAACACATCAAGCGAGCGCTTTACCACTGGGCTACGTCCCGCCCCTAGCTACAAGTAGGCAGAGACATTCGGTTGCCATCTCACCTTCTATTATGATAAACACCAACAACAGGGAAAACTAAAATAACAGAAAACCTAGCTAAAGTAGGCAGAGACATTCGGTTGCCATCTCACCTTCTATTATGATAAACACCAACAACAGGGCAAAACTAAAATAACAGAAAATCTAGCTAAAAGTAGGCAGAGACATTCGGTTGCCATCTCACCTTCTATTATGATAAACACCAACAACAGGGAAAACTAAAATAACAGAAAACCTAGCTAAAGTAGGCAGAGACATTCGGTTGCCATCTCACCTTCTATTATGATAAACACCAACAACAGGGCAAAACTAAAATAACAGAAAATCTAGCTAAAAGTAGGCAGAGACATTCGGTTGCCATCTCACCTTCTATTATGATAAACACCAACAACAGGGAAAACTAAAATAACAGAAAATCTAGCTAAAAGTAGGCAGAGACATTCGGTTGCCATCTCACCTTCTATTATGATAAACACCAACAACAGGGAAAACTAAAATAACAGAAAATCTAGCTAAAAGTAGGCAGAGACATTCGGTTGCCATCTCACCTTCTATTATGATAAACACCAACAACAGGGAAAACTAAAATAACAGAAAACCTAGCTAAAGTAGGCAGAGACATTCGGTTGCCATCTCACCTTCTATTATGATAAACACCAACAACAGGGCAAAACTGAAATAACAGAAAATCTAGCTAAAAGTAGGCAGAGACATTCGGTTGCCATCTCACCTTCTATTATGATAAACACCAACAACAGGGAAAACTAAAATAACAGAAAATCTAGCTAAAAGTAGGCAGAGACATTCGGTTGCCATCTCACCTTCTATTATGATAAACACCAACAACAGGGAAAACTAAAATAACAGAAAATCTAGCTAAAAGTAGGCAGAGACATTCGGTTGCCATCTCACCTTCTATTATGATAAACACCAACAACAGGGAAAACTAAAATAACAGAAAACCTAGCTAAAAGTAGGCAGAGACATTCGGTTGCCATCTCACCTTCTATTATGATATACACCAACAACAGGGAAAACTAAAATAACAGAAAACCTAGCTAAAATTAGGCAGAGACATTCGGTTGCCATCTCACCTTCTATTATGATAAACACCAACAACAGGGAAAACTAAAATAACAGAAAACCTAGCTAAAAGTAGGCAGAGACATTCGTTTGCCATCTCACCTTCTATTATGATAAACACCAACAACAGGGAAAACTAAAATAACAGAAAATCTAGCTAAAAGTAGGCAGAGACATTCGGTTGCCATCTCACCTTCTATTATGATAAACACCAACAACAGGGAAAACTAAAATAACAGACAACATAGCTAAAAGTAGGCAGAGACATTCGGTTGCCATCTCACCTTCTATTATGATAAACACCAACAACAGGGAAAACTAAAATATCAGAAAACCTAGCTAAAAGTAGGCAGAGACATTCGGTTGCCATCTCACCTTCTATTATGATAAACACCAACAACAGGGAAAACTAAAATATCAGAAAACCTAGCTAAAAGTAGGCAGAGACATTCGGTTGCCATCTCACCTTCTATTATGATAAACACCAACAACAGGGAAAACTAAAATAACAGAAAACCTAGCTAAAAGTAGGCAGAGACATTCGGTTGCCATCTTACCTTCTATTATGATAAACACCAACAACAGGGAAAACTAAAATAACAGAAAAACCCCAAAACAACAACAACAACAACAACAAACAACAATAAAACAAGCAATATAAACAAACAATATACCCCAAACCTCCCAAAAAAACCCACCCCACAAAAAAAAAACCCAACAAAATAATTTTTAAATAATAATAATAAATTACATACATTTTATTTTCAATAAATATACCTTATTTAAAATTATATCTAACATTAGGCAGAGATATTCTGAGTATGGCTGCCATCTCACCTTTCTTCTAGTACGACAAACATCAACAACAGGAGAAAATAACAGAAAGAACACAACAACAATAAAACAAAAACAACAACAACAACATCAGCAACAACAACTAAAAAGGTCAACATCCCAAAACAAAACGGAAAAAAATAATCCCAAACAACCTCAAGACAAACTAAACCCAACCAATGTATTTACGTGTTTGGGCATCATTAAACAAAAAAAAAGAGAAGATTCATGGATAATGAAAGAACAGTCTCCTCGACAATAATATTATATACCTAATCATATTTAAAGACGATGATACGTATCGGCTAGCAATATATCATCCGTAGACGTCTTAATAATTTAACGTTCTTTTCACAGACACGCCTTTTATCTGTGATTAAAACACATCATGGTCACACGCTGCACTTTCCGGCCCGATTCGCGTTTCACTTGCAGCAGTGGAATCAGCGATGCGCAACCATCGACTGGTACTCGACCGGTGCTCTGAAATGGCGCTTAACGACCGTTACCAGTCGTGGAACGGTTCTGCTTTGTACTTGCTCCTTGACAGCAATTGTTCCCCCTAACATTTATGACTCCGTAATTTGCACCTTTTAAAATAAAATGTGTGGGTCTCGATGGGTATTTACAATCGTCGTCGATTGCCGTTCGGACGACACCGTATGCAAATCCTACTTTAGCGCGTGTCTCTGCAGGAAGGACTTTTCGTCACGTGTCGCGCATGCAAACACGTGCGTTTTGTTGTCAGGTAGAAAAGATGTCAGTGATGCCGCTTTTCCTCATTCGTCTTTGTTTTGCTTTATTTTTATACTGCGAGGTTCTTCGTATGTTGTATTCCTAGGCCCAATTTCACAAATCATCGTAAGCCTATTTTTGCACGTAAACGTAAATCTACGACTAAATCACAATTCTTACTACAATTATAGTTCAACACATATAGTTAGAAGAAAACATATTTCATTTTCATTTGTCTTTAAAATACTCCAGCTTCCATAATGATATAATTTTCTGCGTGGAATTGATGCCAAACACGTGTGAACACACGGCCGGTATGACTGCTAGTGGCAGACATAAACTTACGATGTTTAGTGAAATGGGCCCCTGGTCCTCGATGCTGATGATGACTAAACTGGCAATCGTCATATTCATCATCTACACATTTTCAATGCAGTCGTTGTCATCGTCGCCATTATCATCATCAACATCATCATCAGCAGCAGCAGCAGCAACAGCAGCATTAGCATTATTATCATACTCATAATCATCATCATCATCATCAAAATCATAATCATATAAATTCAAATATCATTGTATCGAACATCATGACGTATTCGTATTTGATGATCTATAAAAAAAATTTTTTATCAATAAATACTTAATGGTTATCATTGATTGTAATTTCTTATTACGAATATCATCATGACCATCGTCATCGTCATCGTCATCATAATAATAATAATAATAATAATAATAATAATAATCGTCATCATAATCATCATCATTCGTCTTTAAAATATGATCGCTTAAGTCATCAACTATCGATTTTTTACTGTTGAAATGACCATCATTATAAGTCACTTCAGCAAAGTTTATATTTAGTTTTTACATTTTAGAGATAATATATATATATATATATATATATATATATATATATATATATATATATATATATATATATATATATATATATCTATATATATACACACACACATTAAAGTTTAAAGAAAAAACCTCAAAACAAAACAAAACAAAATTACACAAACACAACTACTCTGACAAAACTGGTAACTTCAAGCTACACAATATGTGGACCGCCACTAAGATTTATACTTGAACTAAAACATAAAAAACAAACACACCCTGTATTAAATGTGTTCTTATTTTATCAAGGGGCGGGACGTAGCCCAGTGGTAAAGCGCTCGCTCGATGCGCGGTCGGTTGGTCCATTGGGCTATTTCTCGTTCCAGCCAGTGCACCCTGTCTGTGTGATGGTGCATATAAAATACCCCTTGCTGCTAATCGAAAAGAGTAGCCCATGAAGTGGCGACAGCGGGTTTCCTCTCTCAATATCTGTGTGGTCCTTAACCGTATGTCTGACGCCATATAACCGTAATTAAAATGTGTTGAGTGCGTCGTTAAATAAAACATTTCTTTCTTTATTTTATCATATCCTCCCCCCCCCCCCCACCCCCACCACCAACAACAACTTGAGGATTTGTTAGGGTCAAAACCTAATGTGCAACGAATACACGTACATGCATAATACGTATGACAGCTTTACTGCACAGCGTACTGGATGTCAGTGTGTCGTTACCAATTTCCATCCCATCATGGCGCCGCTGTCTTCGCCGTGGCCACAGAGGCGGCGCACTTCCGGTAAGGCCGACAACTGTGTCTAACCAGGTCGCCGGTAACGACCGACGAGCGCTCATCCGCGCTACATTTTGCATGGATTTGCAGTAAACGGCAGTTAGCATTCCATGCATGGACGTATTGAGTTCACACACTGGTCATAATGGAAACTTTATAAACGTCGTTAAATCGAGACGGTTGCGGCTTTCGCTTCGCTACAAATTACCTACAGGATGAAGTTTGTCGATAAAGCTCGCTTTTGCCTAATTGGTTGTCTGTTTTAGAGAGTCCAGTTTAATTAATATCTTTCTCGGCTGGCCGGTTCATGAATAATTTAACAACATTTTACCTCTGATTATTGACCATTTTGACGAAAGCTTCCACAAGTCTCCGGATCATATATAAGTTATGTAACACCGTTGCATAAATGACGTTCAACGTTAACGGCCAAATGCCATGTTTGCCATATTATTATCATGGATTCTTGTACCGTATTGGCATGAACGTTGGGTCATTTGTTCATTTATGTCGATTTTAGCATTTAATATCACCTGTATGGGGTTTATTCTGTATATTATTTGGAATAAAATGCATAACTCAGTTCCTTTCTTCCTTCCTTTCATCCATCCATCCTTCCTTCCTTCATACTTGTTTCGTACTTTTTTTTGACAGTGGGTTAGTGGTAGAGTGGTTAATGAGAGAGAAGTTGGTGTAGTGGCCTTACACCTACCCACGGAGTCGTTAAACTCGCTCTCGGTGGAAGCCCAAACTGTACCCCCCCACCCCCCCGCCAAACTATATCCGGGGTATAAACTGGACTAGCCCAGAATATACCTCTCTTTTATGAAAGCAATAGTTGCTTTTCTTTTAAAGCGTTTATTATTATTATTATTATTTTTATTTTTTATACAGGTCAGTAATAAAAAATGAGGGTTAGGGTTAGGGGTATAAAACAGGCTAGTCCACTTTAACCTCGGATATAGTTTGGTGGGGGGTATATTTTGGGCTGTTAGACCGGGATATGAACCCAGTACCTACCAGCCTTACGTTTCTACCTAAACCAGGTGCGCTCAGATTAACAACTAATCGGTCGTAGAAGTAAGTATACGACGAGAACCGAGTTGTAATAGCGCTCAGACTAGCAACTGGACAGTCGTAGAAGTCGAGAGATCGGCGAGTTGACCAACTTCGTCTTGTCAGTTGGTAGTCTAACCATAGCATTACGAAACGATCGCAGCTATGTCCTAATTATTTTCAAATGTTTTAATTTATAAATGAATCACAGGCAGCAATATAGCAAAAAAACAACAACATCTCATTATAAACGAATCACAGGCAGCAATATAGCAAAAAAAAACAACATCTCGTTATATATGAATCACAGGCAGATATATATATATAGCAACAAAACATCTCATTATAAATGAGTCACAGGCAGCAATATAGCAAAAAATCCATCTCATTATATATGAATCACAGGCAGATATATATAGCAAAAAAACATATCATTATAAATGAATCACAGGCAGCAATATAGCAAAAAACATCTCATTATAAATGAATCACAGGCAGCAATATAGTAAAAAAACATCTCATTATAAATGAATAACAGGCAGCAATATAGCAAAAAAACATCTCATCGTGTCAAAATTGGAAGTGCATCTAACTTTGAATGTCGCATTAAATAAGACCATGCCTGCTATTCATAAGATTATGTGACAAGGCTTACCATAAAAAATAAAAAAAAATCTCACATGGCCAGTGTATCTCTGTAATTTAATTTGAATTAGTATCAATAATATCAGCTAATATTGTGCTAGAAACAAAGGATGACGATTTTTATGCAGAAGTATGGTAGTCTAATGCTTGAAACACACATACCGATATCGGTAGGTGTGGTGTGTGCAGGGCAAAGACGCAACAATCGCGTCTAAACTGCAGTTTGCCCCCGATTAGACTGTTGCGTGGGCTGATGCGTGCCGGTGCACATTTTCAGACTACTGCGTACGCGACAGTCGAGTCGGCGTTAATTGTAAGGTGTGCGCCAAGCATTAGTAGCATCCCTTATCTCTCAAATTAGCAACTTAACCCAGGGGTCAGGCTGTCCAAATCCAAATTAACAGGTTGTTAATTTTCAATCTTACACACCCGTTGGTGAGAACATCATGCGTTATTTTTGATAACACATGGTTTGTTTACACACGTACATGTGTTAACAATTTCAAAACATACGACTGGTTGCTCCTAGGTGATGACCAGATCACCAGTGCCATGCATCCAATGAAACACTACACGGTGGAAATAGATTACACTGTGACGTAAAGTTAACTTGACAGTGAAGTGTCTGTGACACGTAAGTTGGCGATAAGTGCAACTTTTAGTAAAACAATATGTTAAAATTCGCTTAAAACCTATTTTTTGAAGATGAGTAAGAAATAGAATAATACATTCGTGTCCGTTAGATACCATTTATCTCACAACTCGTTGTTTAAGAACGTATCAAAGTCGCTTTCGGTCGTGAGATACATTTTGAAACCACTCGTTGTGAGATAAATGGTAACTAACGGCCACTCATGTATTATTCTCTATTTCAAAGTGGTCTACAATATGTAGTATTTGGCTAATAAAACTGTGTTTAAATTATCCACTTCTTAATATTTATTGAAAGAAATAATCTACTAATCTGCAAGTTTTCTAAAACAAAATTATTTCCAGTGAGAGCCTTGATAACCCCCACGTTGTCCTGGTTTAATCACTTTAAAGGGACATACCCGGGTTTTTAAACACTAAGGCATATTTTAGGGTCTACAGGGTGTATACTACCAAATCAAATTCCATAGACGACAATAGTAACATATGTGGCTAAAACGTCTACCTGCAGCGTATCAATCGACATAAACGCCACGGATATAAATACTACCACCCCTTACACTTAAAATGAATCAGAAAAAAATGGGGGTCAAGCTGCTCGTTTCTGAGATAACGGGTAGCATCTATGACTACCCTAGTTTCGCACAAAATTCGAGTACTTGTTTTTTACAGGTACCCCATACATGTTTCAAGCCCACGGCTACTTGACACATTGATACTAGATGAAATAAAATTGCACATTTTTTTTACCCAGATGAAACTATTATTTTTTACAACCAACACACTCACATTTATAACCAATCACAGGACTTGTGGTGTTCACTTCTCTATCAAAAGTTGGGTGCACCTCGAACTTTGACCCAGCCGGAAGTTATTTGGTTTAGTACTACCTTTATACTATTAGAGCCGTTTTTCACAACTGCAACTATACTTTACTTAGATTTTATTGGTTAGATTATTCATTTCCGTACATTCTAAGTGTGCTGGGTCACCCTAGTGTTTTTAATATCACATAATGCATTTCTCATATTTTTAAAAACGTCGGTGAGTCTGAGAAGTAACAGTTATGGAGTCGAGTTTTAGTCTATTTTCAGAGGATATTTCACCATTTCAAAGTCACAGACTCGTGTTTCACTCAATTGTAACTTTATCCAAATGTGTTACAGGTTTGTACATTAACCAAACTTAGTGTGCATTTTCATGGGCTGAAACTATGGTCTGTCCATTTAAGAGCGAGAGAGTTTTAGTATTTATATTCACAGTGTTTATTACGTTGATATGTCATCATTAGCCACATATGTCTATGGGAATTCCTTTCGTGTGATACAATTTCCACAGCACGAATTTTGCTTAATGCAATATATTCTATCAACACTTAAAAAAAAGCATACCTAACTCTTCTTAATGCCAAATTATTGCCTTAAACTGATCTTATGGGCCAGAAAGGAATAATAATAATAATAATAATAATAATAATAATAATAATAATAATATTATTATTATTATTATTATTATTATTATTATTATTATTATCATTATTTTTTTTTTTTTTTGCATTCACAATACCTTTAAATAAACTTTTATTTAAGCCATGTGTGCATGGGGGGAAATACCACTGCAGATATAAAAATACTGGGGTTTTTTATTGTCCATAATGTCCATTTAATTGTTTAATAACAAACTAACGGCTGGTGTGATACAATGTCTATATGCGTTGTAGATTTTTCAGTTTAATTGTTTTATTATTTTATTTTACCCATACTTCTTGATAAAGGAACTGAATGACATCGCTTTACAATTACAATATTCGGAATAATTAATTATGCATACTACTACTACTATTATTATTATTATTACGTTTACTACTTCTACTACTACTACTACTACTACTACTACTACTACTACTACTACTACTACTACTACTACTACTACTATTACTACCACTACTATTACTACTACTACTATTACTACTACTAGTACTACTACTACTACTACTACTACTACTACTACTACTACTACTATGTTTACGTTTGTGCGCAACAGTAGTAGTAGTAGTAGTAGTAGTAGTAGTAGTAGTAGTAGTAATAGTAGTAGTAGTAATAGTAGTAGTAGTAGTAATAGTAGTAGTAGTAGTAATAGTAATAGTAGTAGTAGTAGTAGTAGTAGTAGTAGTAGTAGTAGTAGTAATAGTAGTAATAGTAGTGGTAGTAATAGTAGTAATAGTAGTGGTAGTAATAGTAGTAGTAGTAGTAGTAATAATAGTAGTTGTAGTGGTGGCAGTAGTAATAGTAGCAGTAGTAGTAGTAGTAGTAAAATTAACAGTAGTAGTAATAGTAGTAATAGTAGAAATAGTAGTAGTAGTAGTAGTAGTAGTAGTAGTAGTAGTAGTAGTAGTAGTAATAGTAGTAAACGTAATAATAATAATAATAATAGTAGTAGTAGTAGTAGCAGTAGTAGTAGTAATAGTAATAGTAGTAGTAGTAGTAGTAGTAATAGTAGTAGTAGTAGTGATAATAATAATAATAATAGTAGTAGCAGTAGTAGTAGTAGTAGTAGTAGTAGAAGTAGTAGTAGTAGTAGTAGTAGTAGTAGTATTTCACCATCGTGAACATAATAGTATTATTTAATAATAATAATAATAATAATAGTAATAACAGTAAAAAGAATAATTATCACGATTTATTTATTTATTTATTTATTTATTTATTCTATCCAAAAAAGGTCAGTACTAATTTATTTACTTGTGCTATATCATCATTTAGTGTAACAAGAAAAACACAAAACAAATTAACAGCGCATAACCTAGCTCACTAAACAGTTTGATGGCTACCATGTGAATAATTTATTTCGTGTACATTTTAAGAG